>NW_009736012.1:0-3016 GCF_000703405.1 Apaloderma vittatum | reverse complement strand
TCTTTCCCTTGTCACTGTGACAGTTCATTTAAGGGGACAAAGAAAAAAAATCGTGAATAAATTATGTGTTCTGCCCTGCATCCATTTTTAAGTGCTAAGTGTGTTTTATTTCCTCTCCTTTGTGCATGCGTGCACCCCACTTTTAAATCGTTATTTTTATTAAGAGAAAAATGGGAAAAACTGTCTCCAAACCTGGACTATGTCCCTGTTAACAAGTTGCTCCTTTCTGTTTACTCAGTAACCCTGCCCTTCTCCCCATCTGTTCCCACTCCTATCAATAACGAATACACCTCTTTGTATTCCTGTGCTCCTAGAAAGAGCCGTAAAGCTACAAATTGTGTCTCCTCAGGAGAGATGACCATCTACCTATTAAAGGGGGGAGCTTTATGGATAAAGGAATCTTTCAGTGGTTTATGAGTTTCAGTCTGTACTGTAGCTCTGATAGAGGCAAGTTTTGATGTTTAAATAGGGACATGGTGGCCAAGGCGCTGTGGATTGCCAGATTTCCCACTGTTGCTGCTGAAGGAGTTGCTTCCTAACCTCAGCCTACATATATTTCCCTGGGAAGGCCACAGGGGAGTAGAGTCACATCATTTTTCAAATTGAGTCTGGAAAGAGAAAAGTATCTATGGTCATTACTTCTCTTTCTTTTGCTCATCAATGTCTGCTGCAATTTGGCCTTTGGAGACCTTTGAGGAATTTTGTCCTTGACTCTGGTAGGAGCTCAGTAGTATTTCATTAAGACACTGATAAATGGAAAGACTTTATTTTACATTCCTGTTGCTATTATGAATGACATATAAATTAGTGTAATAGAATTAAAACATCTCTAATAAATGGGATAGGCCTAGTATTATTCAATGTTTATGGCAAGTGTAAAATGTTGAGGGTTTTTTTTTGTTGTTTTGTACTGAAATTAGTGGAAAAAGATGAGTTTTTTTAGAGTGAACGAATTTTAAAACCTTATGTTTTACAGTGAATCTTAAAAGAATGGAGAAGAAAATTAAATCTAGCTAATAGTCATACCTAAATAAGTCTTAAACAATAGGTTTGAGGAGACTTGACTGGTGATCAATGTCTGGGTGATATTATGATCCAATACCTTCCTTTTTTTGGCTTGAATTCATGCTTTTCTTGACTGACTCTCACTATGGGATACCTGGCAAACTCCTGGTTCAATGAGCTGCTGTGAAGAAGGTGAGCCTTTGCATTTCTACACCAGCTGGACGTTCAGCTGATGGCAGCAAAATAATGTCAAACTGCTAGAAATTTTTCTACATCAGCAAAAATATGGCATTCAAGGCCTGTTCTAACCAAATATTTGTGTGAGGAGGTGGGAACGTCACTAGAATTTAAAGTTACATATTTGGTTGAACCATACAGCTTTTCAGATTAACACCTAAATTTATAATATGTAGGAGCAGAAAAAATCAATCATCCCTTATACTTAAGACACAGGTGTGTTCTGAAAGGGGATCTGAAACTGGGGGGTGAAAATGAATATTGCCTTAAATGTAGTGCTCTTCCTGCCCTGAAAAGAAATAAGCTGCACTCTTTGATTCTGTGTAATGATTGCTTACAGAATCACAGCATTGTTTTGGTTGGAAGGGACGTCTTCAGAGAATCTAGTCCCATCTACTTCTTTGAGAGCAAATCAGTTTCCAAGTGGGATGAATGGAGGAAACTTTACCGCAGCTTCCCACTGAATTCTTAAAAGGACAATACGCAGAAATTTCTGTTCTTGACAACATGACTCTTCATACTCTAAATATGCTCTTTTTTTGTCCTTTCATAATATCATGTCTTTGGGTAAGTGTGAAATTAATTTCTTGTGAGTTAAGATGATTTGTGATTCAGACTGAACTAGAGAGTATTCTTTAACTTCTTAGGACTGGATAATGGAAAATACAGGATGTCATGATCAGATTTTCATACAAATAATAAAGCTTCTTCCCACAATATCTAGTCAGTAATTGTGATTTTCACAAACCTGCACTTCACATTTCGGAGGAATTGAGTATGCGTCCTCTCACTGCCATCCTTCCAGTGATGTGCTAGCACACAGGTCAAATATCAGTCTATGGTACAGCAACAGCATTTCTAGATTGCTATGTAGACATATGTTAACAAGCTCTAGGGTGCAATCAACCCTAACTGGATGGAGAATCCATAAAGAAAATTAAAAAATTAATTTAAGACACGCCCAGCTTTCTTCCTCCAAGTAGAGGGCAGTTCTTCCATCAATTTATGGTAATATTTATATGGTTTTTAATAGTCTACTAGTTGATTACCTCACAGTCTTTGAAGAAATCATACCCACAACACTTTCTAAGGTAGGAAAACACTATTATCCCCATCTTTTAGATAGGATAGAAAGGCACAGAGAAAGTGAAGGCTATATTTTTAGAGAGCTAGACATGTAAAGGAAGAGAACAGGAGCCAAGCTGGATATTAAGGAACAGCTAAGTAATATCAAAATCCCATCATGATCCCATTGTCATTATTAAATGTCTAAATATCTCTAAAGTTTTGTCCCATAGTCACTGTTCCATATGCCAATATACTAGAGGCAGAAATATATCCCTTTTCAGAAGATGGCTTTCCTTAATTGATCTGATACTTTCACTGCATAACTGAAACAAATTAGCTTTATCTGGTTTTAACTCCCTCTCAACTCCCCTCTCTGAGCACTATAAATGTCACTATTTCCACTGGAACTGGAGGTGTGCTGAATAGCATGTCCTGCACAGAAATATGATAATCTCTCTTCAGTGTTTGGCAACTAGTATCTATTAATTAAGAACCCATCATTTGTACTCCATAATTATATTTATTAAACCCTAACTCATATCCTAACTGTAATTAGTTCCTGCTAATTAATTTTATCAAATCCCTCTAGATTCATATCTTACGTAAATATTGAGTAGCCCTACACTAATTATTTCAATCAACGTGGAGAGCATTTCAAATGACTATGAATAGTTTCTATTAATTAAATTTAATATAAAATAAATTT
>NW_009736011.1:0-12701 GCF_000703405.1 Apaloderma vittatum | reverse complement strand
GCCCGGCGCGAGACGCGGGCTGGGGCTGAGGGCAAGGGGGCAGAAGGAGGGTTGGTGCGGCCTTACTGTGAGATTGCTCTGCGCCTGAGGGAGGTTTTGTTGCGTTGCAGAAAACCCACGTGAGTTCCTGATCCAGGCCCTGGAAAGGGTGAAAGCCGGGAAGCGGTCTGAGGGGGAGTACCCCTACCTCATGGACGAGGGCAATCTGGCCGCCATGTTCGGCCTGCTGGATGTGGTGGGCCGAGGGCACATAACGGCAGGGGAGGATAACGTCAGCGCAGTACAGAGAAGGTGCGTCTCACCTGCGCGGAGGCTCACGCTGGAGTGGTTGCATTTGCACAGAATTAGTAAAATAGTTTCAAAAACGCACGTTATATATACTTTAAAAGTACGCAAACACCTACCCATACACAACTCGTAGCTTAAAAAGTTTGAAAAGCTACATGTTTTTTTTTAAGTTGCCTTTTATGTTTACATTTTAGTATACCTAGGCCACTTTAAGATGTTAAATTAATCTTTCAAAGACTTGCACTGGAAACTCTCTTTCTGTAACTTCAGCTCTTAAAACTTTGGGACTGAGCACTGAAGACCTGCAGCTTGGCGATGATGTGAATATCACTTTGGACATATTCAAGGAAGAAGTGTAAGTTTAATTGAAAGGGGTTTATTTGGATGGAGGGACATGCACAGGGGATATTTCACTGAGATTTTTTTTTATTTACAAAACTACATAATTAAAGGATTTGCTGGTTTAAATTTAACCCCTTTACTTTGTATTGCAAGATTGAAAAGGGTCAGTTACTGCCTGACCTTGCGTGGCTTGCTCTACCTGAGCCAACTTGTCATTTTCCTCCACCAGTCGGTTCCAGGATCCTCTCAAAGCAGACCTCACATCACCTACCTCTCAGGTCAGACAGAAGGTTCAAATACTGATCTAGACATGTGAAACAGCATTGGCTTCTTTGCCAGAGAAGACATCATACAGCTGTAGATGAAACAAGCTCAGAGTTAATAATGATTTCTTGCAGTTGAAGTATGGTTTTGTGGTAGTGCGGCAATCACCGAAAGGTAACTGGAAAAAATTATCCTTATTGTTATCTAAATGGAATTCTTTTTTTTTTTCTGTCTTAGGAAGAAAAAGATGCTGGAGAGCTGGGCCATATATTAGTTTGAGCAATGGTCTGCTGTATGTATAAAAAGTAGACATCTTCCCCAATTCTTGTTCTGTTTTGGTAGCTGTGAATAGCTGATTTTAAGCAATGCTCTCTTTTTTCTCTTCCCACCCTTGCTGAAGAGGACAAATGACAAGAATGCATTTGTATTTACCAGGCAGTGCAGGGGGATCTTTCAAGAATCGTGTAATAGAATGAGATCTCTTTTACATAACTGAAAGAGTGCTTTGGAGATTCCACCTTGAGTTTGTAGCTTGCAATAAGGGTTTTTATCTTGTTGGCTCATTACCACTGAATAAAATTAAGAGTTGAACTGTTTGGTAAGCTGGGTTTGGTTGTCTTATTTTAAAAGAAAGACCAACTGCAGCAAGCGATGACAAATGTCCACAGTTGAAGAGAGGCGCCACTTCCAAATACAGTACTATTTCCGAACTTACAACACACTATTTATGAAATCTTTAAGAAGAAAATTTTTTTAAAAAAAAAATTAGAAGACTGGTACAGCAAAGAAAAAAAGAATTGAATGAGCATGAATAAAGAAAGTGACATATGCCTTTCATTCCTTCCTTGTTCTGTTCACAGAGTTTTTAATACAGAAAATCCATTACCTGGCATGTAGAGGTATAAAACTGGTGGACTGGGCAGTGTGAAAGAGTTGGTCATATTGCACACAGCTGTATTTACACTGTAAATGCTCCATATTCCTTAGAGTGATGTTGCAGCACACACCAGTGACAAGGCAGACACGTTAATTAGAGATTAGGAGTTTTAGCTCCCCAGTGTAGGGGCAAGGTGGCTAAGGAAAATGAGATCCATGGTTAGACACCAAGCCAGTAGCATTTTAAATTTTTATTTTTTTAAACTGTATACAGTAAGGCAGAAGATTAGATTAAACCAGTCATCCAGCATTCAGTATTGAAAAACATAATCCAAGTATATTACAACATATTTGCTTTGCTTTTTTTTGAAATAAGTAATCTAGACCAAGTTATTAACCATTTTTGTGAGAAGTCTTTATTTTCCTGTATTTGGCCAACTAGCTCTCAAATTGAGAAGAATCTCAACATCCTTTTGAGCTAATTTATAAACTCCAAGTTCATTTAGTGCTGCTGTTGCAGAGGGCTGGTTCGGCTTTAACGTCGTTTCACTTTCTGAAGCTGACTGCAGTACATCCTTCAGAAGCAAGGCAGAGCCAATATTCAGGTTTAGGATAATACAGGCTTCTTTTATGCTAGAGGAAAAAGTTGTACGGATTAATATGAGAAGCGCCCATGAGGTACACTAATTTTGTGCATGTGGTGATTAATAAAAAGACCTCCATAGATTTCTGAAAAGGAACTGAAATATTGAACTGAAAAGTGCTGCTCAGATCAAGGCAAACAGTATATTTGTTCCATTTTGCGTGGTTCCATAAGCTTCAGTATTTTGCTTCTCAGTGCTCGGCACAGCTTTTGCTTCTAAAGTTTTTCCATCAGTATTAAAAATACAGAATAGAATTTACCACTTAATCTGTGTAGCTTTTCCTAAATAAATTCTCCCCTAAGATAATTAGAAACTTCTCATTCACTGTATTTTATGAGCACAGTTTAATTGGTAGTTGCTAGAACGTGAACATTTTCTCTAATTAGTATCATGGGAGAACAGGTACCCTGTCTTTGTCATGTTGTTTCTAATCTAAATACAACAGATAGCCATTATGCATTATTTTTTACAGTTCCTTTGTGAAACGTGTATGAATTACATTTATGTAGGTAACGTGTTCAAAAAAACCCTTAAAACTGCAGATGCTACGTGAATATTCCAATTTAAAAATGCCAATATATAATCTTTGTCTTCAAGACTGAACACCATGCTCCATACTGATTTTAAAACATCAAGATTTCTGTCCCAATTAGTCTAGGACTGTAGTGCTGGACTCTTTAGAAGACTGTGGGCTCTTTTTAAAAGTCTAACCTCAAAGAAGGCAGCTTCTCCTCATCCATGAAAGCAACCAGACTGCAATACAAGGCAATTCTGAGCAGGGAACATAGTTTAGTCTTTCTTCTAAAAAGTTTATTGTGCTTTAACAATGTATCTTTGGAGTATTTTCTTCGGCCCCAGTTACCAAGTCTGTGCTCCTTACAGTCCTTCCATAAATTATCTAGAAATCGAGACTGCACAAAATACCCCAGAAAACACGCCCCAGTCTGTCACTATCTGAGTATGCACTGCAGAATCAAAACTTTTCTAGTTGTAAACACTGGAAGCATAAATAAACTGTGTATTTTAAGTCTGGATCAAAACCAACCATGAAAAAAATCTTTGTGATACATAACACACAAGTATTCATCTGGCCATTCACTTTTAAAATGCCAACAGATCAGAACTTTGCCTACTTACTGCTTGAAGTAGTTTTCTGGCCTCTTGCAGTAGTGTGAGAATAAAGGGAACAGATTTCTACTCATGTCAAACTGGAGTTGTGCTGCTCCTCCTTCATTGAAATGATTTGCCATAATTATCTGCAAGCACAAAGAGGTGCATCCACTGTTTAACACAGTCACTGTGTTGTGAAACTACCGTATCGCACAGGTCACGCTTTGCCGATACCTACTTCCTGATAGATGTACGTATCCACTTTCTCCGCAAGCATTTGCCAGAAGATTTTGAACAGCGAGTGACAGAGCTGCTGTTCTAGTTGGAGCAAGCGGTCTCGTAGGGTCAACAACATCGGGCAAGCCGTGCTCGATAAAGACATTACTGCTTGCTCTGCCTGAGATGGTAAAGATAACCACCTGCAAGAAGTTACGGCACTGAAGTCATTATAATGAAATTATTCATATTGTAACAACTCAAGCTAAAATTATCTTTTTTTTAAAACTCACACCCATTTACAATGGTTCACAGAGACTTCTTTCCCATTTCTAATCTAAAAGTAATCACAGCCTAATGCTGTGTTTGAATTTCATTTAATATTAAACTCGTGCTTTGGTTATAAATCTCTGAACATGCCATTCACAGAAACTCCATCTAATCTAGAAAATCACGGAGCTGTTGTAGTTCTTCTGTGATGTACTTCAGAAATTCTACTCAGGAGCAAACACTCAGGAAGCCCTACGAGTCTGTGAAGACAGAGCAGTCCCAACAGGCTATTTCATATTTACTATTTAATGCTCCTATGAAGAAAATAATTCTTATCCAAACTAGAGCAATCCAGAACTTTTCCTAGGATTTTTAACACAACATGCCCACTAATTGTGGAACTACTTTAGAAAACATAGCATTAAAATAGTCTTGAAAGAAGTGTTAAGAGAATTTTCCAAAACTTACTACCTTGTGCCATTCCTATTCAGGAAAACAATTCTGCCTGTTAGCTCTTCCTGCCTTGATTTACCTCAGTATTTTTCACAGGAAGGGAAGCAAGTAAGCAGACAGAATCACCTCTCTTTTTTGTACAGTTTTGCAGCATCTTTGACTTCTCTGAAGACGTGCTCTACCTGACGAGTCAGCATGTCATGTTTTAGGCGTTCAAGAAGGTTAATCATTTCATCAAAGACGGAACTCTCCATGGAAGCCAGCTGCCCCAGCTGGAGTTGACTGACAGTGCTGCTTTCTGCATGAACCTCCAGTTCTGCCTGCTGTAGCTGCAAGAAGAACTACAGACACAAAACCAGGTATGAATGCTACCAGAAAAACAATATTTTTGAACTTTTTTGATGGTACTTTAATAGGCACGGTTCTCGAAAACACTCTCCCAACACATTTATAAGCTTAAAAGATTTTAAAACCACCTTCTTATCTTTCCCCGTGGTCCTGATTTACTGAAAAATGAAACATGGTGGTTTAATACCAGTGGCGGAACCAATATGGGTTTCAGATACAATAGCAGACAAGCAATGGGAACAGATCTAGAGAAATACTAAAGAGATATTTTAAGATTGACAGCAGAATGCTTTAAAAAACAAAACAAACAAAAAACCTGCGTTTCACCTTTTTATGTTTGTAAAAAGTAAACTAGAACCTTTAAACTGTAATTCATTTTAGAAGCAAGAAAATGTATTGAGCGTAACGTGACATAGTGGTAACTACTTGTTGGTTTTGGTTTTAAGCAGATCAAGACTCCTAAGTAGGTGCAGCTGTACACCACAAAGGCTGCCATCCTATCCAGTCCTGGATACCCTCTGCTAGAGCCACAGTTCCCTGAGAGGACAAAAAGAATTTGAAGGCTGTACATCTTGCACACAACACCCGTTTCTACACCCTTTATATGTGCAAAAGTTAAAAAATCCTGTTACCAACGAAAAGCCGAAATGCTACAGAATAATCATTGTTATGAAGCAAACATCCAAAGTCCTTTTTTTTAAAAAAAAAAAAAGTAAGTAAAATAATTGCTTACTACGTTGTCAGCCCAGTCCGCCAGCACTGTTGCTATGTAGTTCACAGCATTAAGGATTGCACAGTATCGGAAGCCTAAGGAAGCTCTAGTCTCTTCCTTCATTACTTGAGTTAATCGTATTCTGAAATCATCAACTAACTCCTTCTGCAGGCCTAGGAACTGTAGTTTTCTGGAAGCTGTTGGGAGGTTCTTATACCTGTCTGCAAAGACATGGATAAAATGTTTTTAGGTTTTCCAACACCAAATAAAAGCTTTTCAGAAAGAAGCATTACAGTCATCTTGCTATACAACCTTACGCCTACGAGATCATCTAGTATTTAAAACAGCTGGCATATTTTAATGATTTCAGGGAACTACTCACTGCAAAAGCTAAATGTGTAAAGAAACAACATTCTTCCCCCCCTCCGGATTCCACGAGCATTTTGTATTCCGATACTGGAAGTGATACGTGATTACACCACACCACCCCGTGGGGCCCCTGACAGAGTATACTGACACAGAGGAAGATAAAGCCATCGAAAATGCAATTATCTGTCTCCTGAAAACTTACTTGTTCTGTTCCAAGAAAGCAGCTTTTACTTAATAGCTTCTAAATTGTCACAGATTCAAAAGGTGTAGTAGGATTTTTTTAATTACTGCACTACAACAAATTACATTCTCACAAGTATGAACAAGTTTTAATATGCTACTTATCAACTGTATTTTTAAAATTCTTTTGTAAGCATGTCACTAGCTCAAGATTATTCACCCTTGAGTATGAGTCCAAAATACAAAACCACAGGAGAGCTTTTATTAAATTGCAAAAATCACTTTACAACATCATGTGGTGATTACTGCTGATAATGAGTATTTAGTAAAGAAATCTACTAGCTGCCTTTTTTTATTATTCATTACAAACAAAGCAATGCCCATAGATTAATAATTACCTGTTATAACTAACAACAGAGTCATAAAAGTTTCAGCACAGTCTGGGACTTTCATTTCATCTACATCAGTGATGTCTTTGTACTGCGATATCCACGCAGCCTCCGATGAAAGCATCGAGTCCATTTTCTGAAGAGCAACTGAGATGCACAAAACTTGTAAACTGTTTTTTAATTTTAAAAAAACTTAGCAAACCCCCTTTAAAATATATGAAAATAAAAGCCTTATCTATAGTATGTTAGATTTTACATTTTCAGGTTATAAAAACTACTGATAACTGGCTCCATATGAAGCGAGCTTCAATGTATCTACATTTGCAGTGCTGTGAACAGCTACGTCGGAGTTGATGGGGTGGGTTTTTTTGTATTTTAATAGTTGGCTTGTTCCCTTCCAATATATTTCCTCTTCTCTTTTCAAAAGTTAATACACTTCCCCTATCTCCACTTAAAGCTCATCCTTGTCTGCACCCACATAAATATAATATTTGTTTAAAAATAAGCCTATTAAATTCCATACAGCTTAGGAGCAAGAGTCCTACAAACTACAAAAGAGTAAAGTCTGTTGAAATCAAACTAATTTTTAGTCAAAATAATCACAGAGTATAAATACCTGCACGTCTTATCTAGTAGCCCTGTCCAAGTGACAGAGAAAGCAACTTGTGTTAAGTCTACCCACACTTTCTGATCATGCAATATAAAGACCAGCAAAATGTGCTGGAAGTCTTACATTTTTTTTCCACTGTTAGCCACCTTTGGAAGCAGGATTCTTCTGACAGAATGTGCATGCAACTGGGAAAGCTGCTGAGATAACCATGAACGCTGTACAACTCTCTCTCGAAGAGAAGTACTTCGTCCACAAGGTGACAGAAGAGTGTATCGTCATACAACAGGCATGGGATATCAGCAGCCAGCTTCTCCAAAATCAGCATTACTAGAGCACGAGAGAATTCAAGCTTTTGAAAGAAGAAAGCAAATAAAATGTCAGAAATGGCAAGTATTAACATGCGCAAGCACGTATATAACAAACTGCTACTAGACTGAGTTATACCTCACCATTTGCTTAGCAAAATCAGTGGAAGTGGGTTTGCACAAATATCCATCAGAAGCTGACTTACATATTGACATATATAAAACCATGACAGTGCTTACCCCAGCGTTCACTGAAGATCCTGCCTTGTCCAGTATTGGCTGGATTTTGTCATCAAGGAACTTTGCGTGATTTCCAATCCACATAAGTACTTGGGTTAAATACCACTCCGGCTTATTTTAAAAAGAAAATAAAATATTTAATGCATCCAAACAACAGTTATTCACCTGCTACTACTATTTTAAGAGAAAATTCTAAAAATACCAGTCTCTTCCCCTGCCTTTTCTTGATCTCAGATCAGACAAATCTTCCACTGTTTTACTTAGCTTTGATTTTCATACAAGCAGTATCAGAGAAGTATTTCTGGTTTTGAATTGTCTTAAATGCACAAATTATTCTGTTTCTTCTATACTGCTTTCTCACTCATGAGGTTCTCTTTTCTGTTTCACATACTTCCTCCTGTTCTTCTGCGTGGTCTTCATTTACTGTTGTAGCAAAAAGGATGCACTCCTGAGAAAACTCCTCCCAGTAGCTCCATTCTTACTGTCATGGTACCCAACCTCAACCCACAGTCGAAGTGAGGCATCTATCACCTTCATTTCACGCTTTAATGCCTTTAATCTTTTTCAGTTTCCACACTTAAAAGAGAGGCTGTAGCTTTTGATGAACACTTCTTTCAATGCTAGTGCAGGTGGAAGCAGTTCCTGTCCTCCTCACTCCCAAAAGCCAAAGAACTTTCTGTTGAACTGTACTCACATTCTCCACACTTTTTGTGCCTTAAACTTTTCTTCAAGTTTTTTTTAGAAAAATAGTCATTCTTCTATTGTTGTTCATAAATTTAATCTATTGAACATAATTTTCCACTCTGCTTATGAAATTATTTTGTTCATGTCTAAAAAACCTCTAACCACTAATATATAACACTTTTTTAAAAAGCATTGTAGTAGCAACTATCAAGACGACAAATATATTTATTTACGCAAGACTGCCAACACAAGCACACAAACTTGTGCAACTGGACTGTTACAAATAGCTCCAGATGTGTTACAGCAGCAGTAATGCAGTGAAACTTGTTCCAATGACAGCTCTCGATAAAAGATAATTCACACAAAAAACACGTCAGTTGCCAGCTGGTAAGCTGGACAGCTGTTGTTTTATGTCAATTAAAAAAACGTAACCCAAAAACCTAACTACATAGCAGTGCCTTTAGACTAATCACATTTTTATAAACTAACAGCAGAATCCAACCTTTTTAGTTACATAAAGGTAGCAAAACACAAAACCAAAAATCTGTCACAGCTCTGCACAGCCTTTGAGCTCAAACAATAAGGGGCAGTCCAAAGCCGTCTGCAAGGATGCAGAAGAAATTAATCAAAACTTCTGAAACCATGGGAGTGAGTCCAAGACTGTAGTAATGCTTTCTAAAGGATCTGGGCAAGGGAGAAATATCACCTGGCCCAGAGAAAATGCTTATGCCATGGAAAGGTCTTCAAGTGCTACCTTCGTATCTGTCCACATGTAGGTAGGCACAAAAGAACTACACAGTTTTGAAGAATCTTAATTTCAGAGAGCAAAGCGTTAAAGCTATGTCATTTAAACACAGCAATCTATCTGTTGCCTTTTTAAAAAAGCAATTCAAATAAAAATACGCAAACCACTTTCTCTCATACCTTGTTTAAAACATTGGTCTGTTTGTTTCCAGTGAAATGATACCTGAATCTCTTCTGAAGAGGATTCAGCATGATCTGTATTGGAAGGATGATGGGTGGCAATGGGGGTAAAGAGTATTTTTCTGGCAATTGTTTAGGTTTGGTTAACAGTTCATCTCTAAGTTTGACGGTCAAGGATAAGTTTAAGTTTTGCATTCTCCCAACGTCATCATTTCAACAGAACAGGTTTCTAAAAACGAACATTTCTTAGTTCTACCTCATTGCCTGAAGGCAGTTTTATGCAATCAATAGATTTCTTCAAGTATTTATATAGTATTTAATACAACTCAGTCTGCTAAGAATTATTTATTCAATGACAATACAAGTCACTTAAGTCAGTGTGATTTACAAAATTCATATCCTTAAAAAAAACCAAACAACACAGTACCAAGCACAGGGTCTGTCCAAGAGATAGGCTGGTTGTTAAAGGAGGATAAAAGACTCATGAGATTAATAAGTGCAATAGGATTTCCTATTTTCATGTAACTGATTTAACTGACACAGTCTGCCAGACCAAAGCTGTTATCAACTCAGGGTTGTGTGCAATGGCCTTTCATCTCCCTACTGCATGATTTTAAAAAAAACTGGTCTAGTCGAGAGGTGGTGCCCCTGCCCATGACAGGGCGGTTAGACTAGATGATCTCTAAGGTCCCTTCCAGCCTAGGCCATTCTACGATTCTATGAATATAGCTACAACCACTCCAGGAAAAACTGCTTGGCTGCATTTTACTTGTGCTTTATTTAATTCACTGAAAAAAGGACAAGGATGAGCAGCAGTGCCCTCTGATTAACCTCAAAGGCAGACTACTATTGCTGCACAGCAAAAATCCATTTGTAGTCTCCCCCTTCTGAAGAGTCTCCTTCTGAAACACATATCTTTGCTTTTTCCTCTTTTCCTTCTGGGATGGGACATTTTTAAATGATCTCTAAGGTCCCTTCCAGCCTAGGCCATTCTATGATATTAAAGTAATTAAGGCTGATTTTGAAAGGAAAAGCATTAACTGTGTAAAATAAACTATACACAACCATTTTTTTACTGATGTGGGTAACCATACTGAAGCTTGTACGGCCTGATCCTCACAAAACCTGAGCTATCAGCTACTATGAGATCAGTAGCTGGGGTGATTTGGAGTTACAATGTTGCTACTGCCAAAAAGGACAACTTTGGCACCTGACATTTTCTAACTAACTAAAAACCCCCAAACATTTAGAATGCTAAGATGAAATAGCATAAATTCTGTCTTTAGGTAGAACAAAATTTTAAATAGTTCTCCTTGAGAATGCCCACCTCCGACACGTCATTTATGATTCTCACTAAAAGCCACCACAACTCTTTTAAAGGATACGAGGTTTGCAATTTGAGAAGCTGACAGAACAACATCTCCAAGTTGCTGTACGCATCAGGAGCACCAGCTGGTGCAGCGAGGCCAAATGTCTGAGGCTGCGGAGGCCCCACAAAGGGCCAGTGGAGCTGGGTCAGTACCTCTTCAAAGTCACTGCAAGGCAAACCAAGCACTTTAACACACAAACTTACAGAACAACGCAATGACGAGGGAGTGAGACAGTGTCTCTCACCTTGACAATTTGTCCTTAAGAATTTTATGCCAAAATTTAACAGTGGATCTCACGAAAGCAAGAAGATGAGAACAAGAAGACTCCTGGAGTTTAATATCCAGTTCTGCCATGAATGCTAGAGTACTGGCTGCCTCTGGAACATTGTTGGTCATCAGATATTGCTGAATGCTATCACTATAAAATACAAGAACAGTCAAGGCCAAAAATTCATTAAAGATAAAAGTAAAAAAATCATTTGCACATTGAAAAACAAAGATGAAACTTTCTCAAACCTGAAATATTTTAGTTACAGGGTAGACTAGGCTACCGGGACATATATGAAGTACTCAGAAACTTTACCTTAACTCTTCTATTCGTGAAATCCATTTCAGATAGGCCAGGTGTCTTTCAATCTCTTCTACTTGACTGATCAGTACATCAAGATCCTCCATCCATGGCTGAGCTTTCAGTAAGTGGCTATTGATCGAATCAGATAGAAGAGTTTCTTCCTCTAGAAGCTGACTCAGAGACTTTTTAGAATCTTCTGCATTCTTTAAGGCGTTCTGAATTCTTTTGGGGACTTCTGATGAAACTGTAAGCACCTACGTTCACAGAGACATAAAAACACTGCACTACATAGAGTAGCACCATTTGAGATATTAATACATTGCTTCAGTTTAGTTAAATATACTCAATCGTTCATACTGCATATTCGGAAGACGGAAAAACAAAAAGAGATGCTTACCTGTTCTTCTAACTGTTTCTTATTTTCAGACAACTTATCAATAAGGTTGTCTAGCTTCCTCAAAGAATCATAGTCATTTCCAACTTCTCTTTCCACAAATTCAGAAACATAGTATGGAATATCACAATGATCTAGATCTCTAGTGACTTCTTTCTTTCTAACGGTTGCCATGTTTTCCTCCTCTGCAATACTAATTAAAAATTTCTAATTAGTTACCACTTAGCACAAACAACTATTGATCTATTGAGGACACAAAATTCCACAAGAAGCTGGGAAGTTCAACTGAAATTGAAACTTAAGACATTTAGTAAGTATGCTGCTTTAAGGGTCAACTTGCTGGTGTAAGCCTTAGCTGAAATATGATAAAGCCTTGCTTACACATCCAATTGGTGATTTATCACACATTAATTGCTGAAGAGAAATATAACTGTTAATTTCCTCCTTCCACAAAAGTGTAAGTTTTATTAAAAAACAGTTTTTTATATATATGTATATGACTTCTACATATGTAATATGGAAAACTTAATGAAAAGTGCTGGAAAACATTTTTGTAAAATACAAAGGAATATAACAACATTCTGCTTTACCTTTTCATACAGTTTTGGATGTTCCAGAGGCTTCAGTTGATATCTGACATATTACTAGCAAAGTATCCACTCAGGTCTTGCAATGATTTGTAAAGTAATGGCATCACTGAAATATCTGTGAGGAACCCCACACAGTACAACCGAAGAGGCACATCCGGCAGCATCCAGAGAAAACCAGACCCGGGACAGAGGGTGATCATGTACAGAGAAGCAAAAAAGGCAACAACGACAAGGGTTTGTCTCGTTCAATTCTCAATTCATTAACAGCACTTTCAAAAGAGTATTTTAAAATGAAACTTACACATTTCACTTCATCTGTTCCAAGCTTTAATCAAGTGAAAAATCTTATTAAAGAGATGACGGGAAAGAGAGAATACGGTGCAGCCGAGGAGCCAGAGCTGGCGAAGCGCTGCCGAGCAGGGGGAACAGCAAACCGGGCCACCAAGTTTGCTGCTCAGGAAGAAGTGAGTGAAGACAAGAGCGGTAACAAGCTCCCAGCTGCCCGCAGCGATGAAATCGAGTGGCACCGCACGAGACTGCCAGCCCAGCGGT
>NW_009736010.1:0-11663 GCF_000703405.1 Apaloderma vittatum | reverse complement strand
TAATAATTAGATAGTTAAATAAAATAAATAAATAAATTCTTCACCACTTTAAGGACTAGACAGAACCAAGCACGTTCCAGTTATTCATGGAGCAGCAGGCACAATAAATTTGTCCTTTGCTGGCCCTCTGAACTAATTTCCGTGAGCATTTTGCTCCTTTTTTTAAAACTATCGTTACAGTCTAGGCACGGGTTACGCAAAATATTGTTCAAAGGTCTAAAATAAATTGTGGTAAATGAATTTGTGCCTCTGGAAAAAAATAACTTTTTCTCAGGAATGAGATCAAGAGTGTAAGAATTACCATCTACCATTTCAGCATTTCCTAGGTTTTGCCCTCCTTAACATAAACAGACAATAACAAATGTATCTAAATCTAGTAAAACCTTATTGAAAAATACATTTTTCTAGGTACACTTCTAACTCTAGTGAAGGTTAAGATCCTATAACCAAGCATTCTGCTTAATGCACTGCAGAATAAATTGAGTGAGATCTTACAGAGGCGGTGGAGGGGAAAGAACTAAAAGGGTAAGAATAGAACAAACTATCATCCTGCATGACACATCAATGGTGTTGAGGCTTTAAGGATGTAAGTAAGGCAAGTTTTGTGGGGAGAGTTATGCTTTTTTCTTTTTAGACCAATTGATGTTGGTGTAGAAGTAAGCTTTCAGTTACACCGTCTGGAAAGTAACAGCCTGCGTATGGGTAATTCTTACTGAGGGTACTATCATCTTGCATGACTGCATTCTTAGCAGCAGCCTATGTAAGCTGCGTTAGAACACCAGTAGTCTCAGGTAAATCAAATAAATCATGCACTATATGAATACTCAACAAAGAAAGACAAGTGAAGAAACTTTGCCTATAACTGATAATTGTTATTTTCCACTAAAAAAAAATGTAAATATGTACTGTGGTCCTACGATCTTGGCATAAGGGCAGTTCTTATCAAGACCTACAAAAAAAAAGCAACTGCAAGAACAATGCATGTCTTTTTGGATATCTACCATATTAATTCCAAATTGCATGGTTTCATTTACTTACTGAAATGTGGCTTCGCTCTTGTTCTCAGATTTAAAAAAAAAAAACATTGTATTCATGACTATGGCATAAACCAAGTTTTGATTCCCTTAATCTGCAGAGAGCTTGAAATAGCAGCCCCTAAGTATTTTAACTGACCCTAAAAATTTATTTTAAGTATCAATAGCATTAATTACTACATTGTTGATCACTTTTAGGAGAAATATGTGCCAAAAAGGTCCCTAAAAGTCTCTTTGTTACTTTCAGAATACCCATCTGTACCCTAGGAGTTAAATCAAAACTTTTAAATGCAGTATAGGTTTATCTGAGGATGCACAGGATATAATGTGAAGCAAGACTCTGCATCACTGTTTTACTGGAAGGAAGAAAAAAAAATTTAGACAAGGTATTTGATCTAGTTGTGTACACTGTAAAGACACGCTCATAAGTGATATAATTCTGTTTGGGGAGTTATAGACAAAAATATGTAAGGACAGAGAATACAGCAAGAATGAGCAAAACATTAAGGATGGCCTCAAAAAAATGTTCTACTAAAGTAGTAAAATGATCAAATATCTTGTTTTGGCTTTTAGATCACTTGTTCACTGCCTAAGTCAATTGTCATCTTTGATTCACAGTTTTTCATACTTTAATACTACTTAATTTAGAGAAGGTGAGAATTAAGTCTGCTTGTAGAAACAAAATACATTTATCAGGAAAGTATCAAGATTTTCAGAAACTGTTCACAAAAGTTACTAGGAAAAAAATTAAATGCTGATATAATCAAAGTTATCTGCAGTAATCATAGAATGGTTTGTGTAGAAAGGGACCTTAAAGATCATCTAGATCCAACCCCCTGCCATGAGCAGGGACACTTCCCACTACACCAGGTTGCTCAAAGCCCCATCCAACTCAGCCCTGAACACTTCCAGGGAGGGGGCATCGACAACTTCCCTCAGCAACCTCTTCCAGTGCCTCACCAGCTTCACAGAAAATAATTTCTTCCAAACATCTAAGCTAAATGCACTCTCTTTTAGTTTGAAACCATTATCTCTTGTCCTATCGCTACACCCTCTGATAAAGAGCCCTTCCCGTTCTTTCCTGTAGGCCCCCTTTAAGTCCCGGAAGGTCTCCCCGGAGCCTTCTCTTCACCAGGCTGAATAGCTCCAACTTTCTCAGCCTGTCCTCACAGGGCAGGTGCTCCAGCTCCCTGATCATCTTCCTGTCCCTCTTCTTGACTTGCTCCAACAGGTCCATGGCCTTTTTATGTTGAGGACCTCAGAATCTACAACATTTTCCAGTAATGAACCTAAAGAGGTATTTTATTTTTAAGCTTCTAGTCAAATAAAAAAAACAACTACAAAGCACGTGTGTATTTTTGTGTCTTACACAAAATTCAGTGTAATTATTCCAACTATTCATAAATGTAAATAACTTTAGGGACTAGAAACGCCCCCCCTTTTGTTTTAATCTTCCTAAACTACTCCTCAAGTGCTAAGATTATTTTTTAAAACTTTGCTCTAAACTGAGTCCAAATCAGGTGTTTCCTAACAGTTTCCAAACAGTAAAAACAGGACTGCACTATCATTGCAGGGTTTTGTTTGAAGCCAAACAAAGCAAAACACCCAGAATCCTGTATCAGCTCAGTACCAGAAAGGCTAGCACTAATAGAATAACCCTGAGGTCAGAGCATTAATTTACACCACTCTTGTGCTCCTACTGCTAATCCAGAATCACTACATTTTTTGTAGCTAACTAGCAACTTCACTGATCAGGCACAATACTTACACTAAACAAAATTAGGACTTTAATTGGAAATAAAATTTACATGTACTCAAGGCAAAGTCTAAATTACTTCTGCTGCAGATTAGGAGCCTTCCTCTATTGCTACACACAGAGCTAAGAAGAACTGTCCACAGTTTACATGCCAGGCATGTAAGCAGTGCAACAAAAAGAGCATGAGGGAGACAGAAATCCCAAGTTATTATCTCTACATTATGAAAAAGGGTTGGTACTAGTGTATAACTGTATTTTAAATTGTAATCTTAAAAAATTGTAAGATTTACCTGTTGAACAAGGCATCTGGAAATTGGGATCATTGCTATCCAAAACAGGCAAACAGAACTGGGCACTTGCAGATCCTAGCATAGGATCCTTATCGCTGAGCATGTTCTTCAGCGAATCCTCTAAGACATTTTGACTTGTACTAAAATCCTCACAGACTTCATTCTCCGGGTTGGATCCTAGAAATAGGGCATCATCTAAGTGTTCAGTAGGAATTAAATGGTTAAATGTATCAACTATATCCATGAAGACTCCTGTGTGTCTTTCAGCCCTATAGAAAGACAAGAAAAATACCATAAGAAAATAAGCTACAAATTATAAAACACCTAAGAAACCAGCAAATTGTTTTGGCTGTTGTGTTTTATAAAGAATGTTTAAGGTATTTTAGAATTGTAACAAAAAAAAAAGTAGGTATCTGCTTACGGCTTAGTATGGCCCACTGCATATCTAAAAATCAATTCTCCAACTGATTATTTTTAAAAGAAATCCCACATTAAGTTAGTATCTGCTATCAGCATCAGAGTGCCGCCATTTCTACAGAGTGTGTAACAGTGCTAACTAGAACACTTCCTTTCTAAAATTTGTTTAAACCTTAGTCAACCCAAGGGGGTGGGGCATCAGCAAAGGGAAATCAAGAACAAGCAACCCTGGTTAGCAGCACTGTGAGAGCACTTCTTTCTTCACCTTTAATTGTAAAAATGTGAGGTCAGCTTCCACTAGATCAATGGAGCTGAGAACACTCAGAAGCCTGCCATACTTGGCTCAAAATTGAGGATTGTACTTCCTTTCATAGAAGAACTAGCAAGTACTTCAATGTAAGTAAATATTTTTAAGCAGCAAGGCCCTATCTCTATTATTTTTCACCTACCATTACATTCAATAAAACTACAGAAATTTTATATGAAAATCTGACCTCAATCAAGGATACGAGAATACTGAGCTGGCTTCAAAAGCACCAGAGGCCTTCCAGAAGCTTCAATTTTAAATAAGTTTTACATAAACTTAAGAAATTGTATTCAAAGATGGCACCTACATTTTACAAGGTTTTTTCTATTTTCTAGATCATTTCTTTGTGATACAGCAGAAATGCAACTATTGCAGAGATTCAACTAATAAGAATGTATAACTACACAACAGAATGGAAAAAACAGCCAGCAAAATGTTTCTTTGGAAGTTAAGTCTAAGTGTATTCTTAGAGTGGAGAGAGATACTTATAATAAATAAGGTCACAGAAGCATGTGACCTACGCATGGAGTAGTGCCTGGCTTCATTTGGCATACGAGAAAATATGGGAGACCAAACAGCCAGCAAGAAGCAAAGTCATGCCAAATCAGCTACATTTAGTAAGTAGATAACAGTCTTGTAACAGTCTTACAACAGCAAGTATGTTACAACTTGAAAGCTCCCTAGCAAAAAAAAAGGACTCTCTATATCAAGCAATGCACTGCATTTTCATATACAACGTGCCAGCTAGCACCTATAGCAGTCCACGTTCTTTCCACAGTTGTCATAGTAATTTCCAAATCCGGCAAAAAATAAAGCAACAAACTATGGAGGATGGGCTATGCTGCACTTTATTTTTATTATGCCACGTATTTACAATGATCTGATATTATACAGAATAAACCACAAGAGCTGTGGCAGTCCAAAGTAAGAAAATAATTATAAATGCTCTGATCCAGTACTTTAAAATACCTTCCTGTTATGACAGGTTTTTTTTTTTTTTCATATTAGCATCACACAAACACAAGCGTAATACAGGATAAAATTATGGGGAACCCTGATACTAACAAATGCCATTGACACTGCAACAGAACACCGATGACTTACTGTAAGCAACCTTCTGTACCCAAAATTAAAGAGTGGCAGGAGTTTTAAACAAATTGCAAGAATATATCTTCCATGGTTTTTTCTGGATAGGAGGGGAATATTTATACAATTGTTACTCAAACATTACTGTTACCAAAGCAATGCGGACCACTTCATTAAAAGCAGTGTTAAGTAGCAAAGCTCAAGCAAAAATTAGGTCTTGCTACAAAAATTGCTGCTGACACCAGTTAATCTCTGCCTTCAGTAACTGTTGGAAAAAGAATATCTAGTTTTGTAAGGCTACCACGCAGCCAGTCAGAACACTAAAATCATTGTATATATAATCATAGAATTTCAAGAGGAGTGTTACCGAAAGCTTTATTTCTAGAGCATTTCACATTAAAAAGTCATTATATGGATATAAACAAAGCGGCTTTGAATAAAAATCCTATCACAAAATCTATGATTAAAGAATTTGTTCTATGATTTTTAAAATAGTTTAAGAAGTTATCCAAGTAAAGTACACGAAAACAAATTTTTGCTTTACCTGAAGAAACCACTATTCAATCCTTTGTGCAATATTTACAGTTCCAAGTTTAGAAAATTACTTCTAGCATTACTAGATTAACTATCATATTAAGTGTAGAACCTGTGGGACTGACAGTGAAAGATACACTTCTTGCTATACATATAATTGTTAGAAATAGTTGTTACCAAAAAAAAAAAAACCACCACAAAAAACCACCACCGTACACAATGCCTAAAGTGCATCCATTTTGAATGATTTTGTATTTGAAGCACTTTCAACACCAGGAAAAATAGCCAGAGGTACAGGTAAAACACAATTAAGTTTTTCATGGTCACTTATTTCCAAAGATAACTCCAACAGCTCTGAGGAGGAATGTATCATTTCCCTGGAACACAGCTGTGTCCTCCATTTGAACCCTAAAGGCCAGCGGCTTGGCCTCACTCACAGCAGAAGTGCACATACCAAGCGTACTCCCATCACACAATAATTCAGAAGTGTTTTCCCACTGGGTGGTGTATCAGAACAGAATATGAAATCTCATGCATGGCAAACCAGTGAGAAGAGGAGCATTCATGAATGAGGTGAAGGAGCAAGTGACAGACGAAGAAGTCCCAGCCATGTTCAGTCTGGACAGGGCTGAAACTTCTCCCACCCACTGGTTCCTGGAGCACCAGGCATGTACTGAGACTGCTACAGCACACTGCACAGCAAGATACAGGAGTGTGGGTGCCATGAGATGTGAACATCAAGAAAAGATAAAAAAGCATTCTCCTCAATTCCTTAAAGTACACTGATACTTTGGAGACTAGTTTCAATTAATTCCCCCACTGTAACAATAGGTACTCACAGAAGTAACCCACCAACTAAAATTTTTTATCATTAAGTGATCCATCACTAAAAACAACCTCGTTAAAGAGAAAAAGCATGTAAGTTAAACCTGACTTTCAGATTTCCTCCCATAAAATCTCTTCATGCTCTCAATATAATTCTCTTTTTCAGTCTGAGTCTTCAAGATTAAAAAATTCATTTCTTCAGTTGCTGAATAAATTTAATATAGGTAAGTCAGTAGGCCTCAGTATTTCAGGTATATTACCTCTAATCTCAACAAATACCAGTACGAAATAAACATGCTGTAGGAGCCAATATGATAGATTTATCTTGTCCCCATTTACTACTGTTTCATAAAATATCTAGCAGCTCTAAAAGACTTTCCAAAATTAAAAGATAAAGAGCCAAAAAGATCACTTGCTAATGAAAGAAACTGATCAAATACATTCTTTCAAACTAATCTGAAAGGGGAAGGAAGACTAAAACCTGGAAAAGAGATACCATACATATTTAAGTTTTCGCATTTTTTAGTTTGTCTGTGAAAGAGGCAAAATTTTACTTTGGTTCCTATTGTATTATTTTCCTATCAGAACAGAGCAAAACATTTTAGTGGAGATGTCCAACTGCATTAGCATGTCTCTGCCATCTTACCTAAAATCAACCTCATCAGAGGTGATCACAAATTGTACATACCGCTAGAATCTTGGGTGCTTCTTAGCTGATGTACAGGCCAAGCACACTCTGTCTTTGACTGCATTCTAAATCTCCCTTAAACACCAGATACGTGCAAGCATTCAATTTTCTAACTACATATTCGGATTTCATAGAATCATAGAGCGTTAGGGGTTGGAAGGGACCTCCAGGGATCATCTAGTCCAATCCCCCTGCCAGAACAGGATCCCCTAGGGCAGCCACACAGGAACACGTCCAGTCGGGTTTTGAAAGTCTCCAGAGAAGGAGACTCCACAACCTCCCTGGGCAGCCTGTGCCAGTGCTCTGTCACCCTCACAGTAAAGAAGTTTCTCCTCACGTTGAGGTGGAACTTCCTATGTTCTAACTTAAACCCATTATTTCTTGTTCTATTGCTGGGCACCACTGAAAAGAGATTGTCCCCTTCCTCTTAACATCCACCCCTCCGAAATTTATATACGTTAATAGGATCCCCTCTCAGCCATCTCCTTTCAAGGTTAAACAGCCCCAGTTCTCTCAGTCTCTCTTCACAGGAGAGATGTTCAAGTCCCTTAATCATCCTCATAGCTCTCCACTGGACTCTCTCCAGTAGGTCCCTCTTGAACTGGGGAGCCCAAAACTGGACACAGTATTCCAGGTGTGGTCTCACCAGGGCACAGGTAGAAGGGGAGGAGAACCTCCCTAGGCCTGCTGGACACACTTTTCTTAATGCACCCCAGGATCCCATTGGCCCTCTTGGCCACAAGGGCACATTGCTGTCCCATGGACATCTTACTGTCCACTAGGACTCCAAGGTCTTTCTCCATGGGGCTGCTTTCCAGTAGGACATCCCCTAACCTGTCCTGGTGCCTGGTGTTATTCCTCCCCGGATGCAGGACTCCACACTTGTCCTGATTGAACTTCATGAGGTTCCCCTTTGCCCAGCTCTCCAGCCCGTCCAGATCTCGCTGGATGGCAGCACAGCCTTCCTGTGTGTCAGCCACCCTTCCCAGTTTTGTATCATCAGCGAACTTGCTGAGGGTGCATTCTATCCCCTCATCCAGGTCATCGATGAAGACATTGAACAAAACTAGACCCAGTACTGATCCCTTGGAAACACCACTGGCCACACGCCTCCAGCTTGACTCTGGGCCACTGATCACAACCATCCGAACTCTGTTGCTGAGCCAGTTTGCAATCCACCTCACAGTCCAAACATCTATCCCACACTTCTTAAGTTTACCTACAAGAATGTTATGGAGTACAGTATCAAAAGCTTTACCGAAGTCAAGGTATATAACATCCACCGCTCTCCCTTCATCAACCCACTTGGTCATGCCTTCACAGAAGGATATCAGATTAGTCAGGCAAGATTTCCCCTCGGTAAATCCATGCTGACTATTCCTGATAACCTTCTTTCCTCCCAGTTGATTAGAGATGGCCTTCAGAATAAGCTGCTCCATCACCTTCCCAGGGATGGAGGCGAAACTGACCAGCCTGTAGTTGCCAGGGTCCTCCTTCCCCTTTTTGAAGACTGGAGTGATAGTGGCTTTTTTCCAGTCCTCAGGCACCTCTCCCGTTCCCCATGGTTTTCCAAAGGTGATGGAGAGTGGCTCAGTCACAACATCAGCCAACTCTCTCAGCACACACGGATGCAGTCTGTTTGGGCCCACGGATTTGTGTGTTTTCAGTTTTTGTAATAGTTCTCTAACTAAATCTTCACCGACCAGTGGAGAGTCATCCTTACTCCAGTTTTGCTCCCTTATTTCCAGTGACTGGAATACCTGGGAGCCAGCCTTCGAGTAAAGACTGAGGCAAAGAAGGCATTCAGTAATTCTGCCATCTCTGCAACCTCTGTTATCGTATCTCCTGCCTCATTTAACAGCAGACCTACTTTTCCCCCACTATTCCTTTTCTCATAGATGTATTTAAAGAATTTTTTCTTGTTTTCTTTCACTTCCCCAGTCAGACTAAATTCCAAGAGAGTCTTAGCCTTTCTTGTTAATTCTCTACATACTCTGGCCTCATTTCCATAATCCTCCCAGTTAACCAGACCCTTTTTCCACTTACTGTAAATTTCCTCTTCCATTTGAGTTTTTCCTGGAGCTCTTTGCCTAACCATGCAGGTGTCCTGCCTCTTCTACTTGATTTTTGGTTTGAGGGAATGCATTTTTCTTGAGCCTGGTGTAGGCAGAGTTTGAATGGTGATCAGCTCTCTTGTGCCCCGCTACCTTCTGGAATCCTAGTCCATGGGATACTTCTACATATATCTCCAAAGAGGATAAAGATAGCCCTCTTAAAGTACAGGGAAGAAATTTTACTTACTACCTTTTTTTTTTTTCCCCTAACAATACTAAACTCTAAAATATCACAGTCACTACAGCCAAGACTGCCTCCAACCTTAACACCCGTGACCAGACCTCCTTAGTTTGTTAATACAAGGTCCAGCATCGCACCTTTGCTCGTTGATTCTTCAACCATCTGCAGCAGAAAGTTACCATCAATATACTGCAGCAACTTTTTGGACTGAATATGCTTGGCTGTGTGATCCTTCCAATTAATATCAGGGTGACTGAAGTCACCCATAAGCACCAGGGCACGTAAACTTGAGGCTACTTCCAGCTGCGTGTAGAAGGCCTCGTCAACAACTTCTTTCCATTAGATATATTTGTCTTAATATTTTATTCAGTTTTAACAGTATTCCTACACCATTTATTTTACTAAGTAAAAGTTAGGTTTCACACTTCTAAATAATGCGTGTGGTTGTTACCTTCTCTCACCCCCTCCTTGCCCACAGGGTTGATTTTCATATATTATTTTACATTTCAAACCTGCCTTTCACATATTAGCTTATATTTTAACCTTAGGAATGTAAACTGGAAGTTCTCATATGTTTAATGATTGTCAATTTTAAAAGAAATGTAGCTGATGGAAGTCCTTGGAAGTTGGACTTCAGAGAAATATATTTCTACAAAGAAACTGAACAAAAAAAATTATATAAACTGGGAACAAGGACAGAGAGGAATCTGAAGCAACACAGTCAAATAAAGGGAAAAAGCTCACACTGCCTTCCTAGGATACTCAGAATCCTAGATATTGAAGATTCCATCTACTTTATTGACCTACCTAAACCAGTCAGTCTGAAGCTACTGAAGATAGCACAGTAATATTACAATTCCTTCCATTTCATTTATGCACCTTTCTGAACAGTGTCAGTTGCTTCCAGTTTACTGAAGCTGTCTAGTGATTTTAAAATGCTTTTGTAAATCTAGTTATTGACTGAACGATGCTGGAAACACTACAACACTCAAAATGTAAGATTTGGTCTGTTGTCTTTTAACCATCTTCCTTCTGCTTGCGCTTACCAAATGACTGAAAGCAAGGAGTAGTCTTATCAACAATAACACACTCCATAAAAATACCTATATTGTACTTATTTCTTCAAGTAGTAGCTATAAACACTGGTTTAGAAAAGTATACAAGAGGAACAGAGCTATTTGGATTAAGAGCATCTTAGATTTTAAAATAAATGAGAAAAGTTAACTCAGTAATATCATGGAGGAATCAAATAAATAACAATAACTGACAAAAGTTTTTCAGCAAGGAGGCAAACTGCACCTTAACTGACATGAAATAAGCTAACAATATAGGTAGTTAAAAAAACCAACAAACTGTCACCCAAGTCTTTTGGTAAGTACCGTACCTAATAAGATCATTCAAGGTATCAAACATCTTTGTTTACTGGAGCTGTGATGTCAGATCACCCCACGTGCTCACCGATACCTTGACACTTACAGTTTACCTACCAATCAGTGTTACTTCAAAGAGCTGATGCTGAGCACTGGCAAGTTTTACCATCATCCTCCTCCTTCCTCATATACAAAGCTTTGGCGTTTAAGGACACAAGCACCTAAATGAAAATTAATGATATGTTGCCAAGGATCCATGTTTTAAGCACTGAAAGCTGCCATCATTCCTACAACGTTGATGGATATTACAGCACCAAAAGCCAGAACAGAGACCCAGGTCCTCTGTAGTAAAAGACTGTGGCCAACACCACTCACAGGCTAAACATATCACGGGCTAAGAAAGGATATTGATATCAAACATTGCATCAGTAGCAGAGTTAGCAAGGAAACCTCAGCTTTACAACTCTCACAGACATGGTTATTTGTTCTCAGAAAACTGCAACTGTAGGAAACAGAACAAAGGACTCTATGCAACTTTCATTGACCTCACCAAAGCTTTTGACACTGTGAGCAGAAAAGGCCTGTGGCAGATCTTGGAACGATTAGGATGTCCTCCCAAGTTCCTCAAAATGATTATCCTGTTACACGAGGATCAGCGCGGCCAAGTCAGATATGGCGATGCACTCTCTGAGCCCTTCTCAATAAACAATGACGTGAAACAAGGTTGCGTTCTCGCACCAACTCTATTCACAATCTTCGTCAGCATGATGCTCCAAAGGGCCACGGCAGACCTTGATGAAGATAACAGCATTTACATCCGTTATCGTACCGATGGTAACCTATTCAACCTAAGGCGACTGAAGGCCCACACTAAGACCCTAAATCACCTTGTCCGCGAGATGCTTTTTGCTGATGATGACGCCCTCGTTGCTCACACAGAAGAAGCTCTGCAGCGCTTAACATCCTGCTTTGCAGAAGCTGATGAGCTTTTTGTGCTGGAAGTCAGTTTGAAGACAAGAGAAGTCCTTTAACAACCTGCACCTCAGGAAGTCTCCCATCAT
>NW_009736009.1:0-454 GCF_000703405.1 Apaloderma vittatum | reverse complement strand
GTTTGTGCTAAAGCTTGCATTTTTGGCTGAAAGAATAGTTTTATGGAATTGATAATAGAAGCGGTGAATATGTGACTCACGCCTGACAACTGTATCTTACTAACATCCAAATGTCACTTTTTGTTCTACACATTTGATTACCTTTTGCTTTATTATTAATTTTGAATAAAAATCTTTAGTCATTAAATGAGATTAAAGAAAACTTACCAACCAAATACATTTTATTTTTTTAAGCTTAGTATGTTTCTCTTTTCCTAAAAAAAAATGCAAATAAATATTTCTCATTATTCAGTATTTGCATGGGTGGTATTAGAGGCACAGTGAGGATAAGAAGGTGCATCCCACTATTGTCTACAGTGTAGTGCTATCCAGGCAGACCGCTGGTAGGAGTAACATTGGTATGGCTAAGGACAGTATTTTACATATGTATGATGTTTGGAGGGCCTTCATCCTT
>NW_009736008.1:0-78375 GCF_000703405.1 Apaloderma vittatum | reverse complement strand
TTTGTTTGGTACCTTTTTGCTGATGTAATCCATGGATGCTGTTTGAGTGTGCAGTCCATGGGTTAGCAGGATGAGGTACTTTTAGCCAGTGGTGGCTATCTGCTTCAGGAATTTGCATCTTGGTCTTCTGGATTTATCTGCTTTCAGCAGTGGATGGGCTGAAATCTCCTTGCTCAAGGGTGAGGATCCTCTTCTGTAGAGCCTATGCCATGCTTGACTTGTACAAAGGAGAAACGCAAGGCAGAGTAATTCAGAATAATTTTAGTTAGTGATGTGAAACCTCTATTTCCTCGTTGGGCAGCCTGATTGGTTGCACTGAATGTGGGATCTATCTAATAATGGATACCATTTACACTCCCCAGCTTTACAGCACAAAGCATAAGGCTGATGTGTAAAAGTAACTCTTAGAAGTCGTGTTTAGGGTCGTGTCATCTCAAAAAGATATTTCTTAAGTATATACTGTTTTCAGCAGCTTTTGAGAAGTGTGTCACTGAATGTGGGGGAATAATAGAAGGATTCAGAGGAGCATGATATTACTCAGATACCCTTATTCACTTCATGCCAAAGGGCTTGCTAGATTACAGTCTCACTTTTTGAAAATATAATGGTAATTGGTGAGTGATCTCCCTGTCCTTATCTTGACCTGGCGAGCTTTTTGTGATGTTTCGTCTCTGCTGTCCAATGAGGAAGGGAGTGATAGAGTGGCTTTGGTGGGCAACTCATGTCCAGCCAGAGTCAACTCATCACGTTTTCTTAGAATCATACATGCGCAGACAGAAAAGAACTTGTTAAAGAGGAAAAATGCTCATCATTGAGTTACTGACTTCCAATTCAGATTTGACTAACCCCTTCTTTCAGAAAGGGAGCAAGGGACCAGTGATGGCAAGGGTCTGCCCATCAGCTGACAGTGTGCATGAACTGAATACATGTGGCTTGACTTGGGATACCTGAGCCATGCTTAAGGGGAATCATTCAACCTGAAACATCACAAGGGGACTAACTTCCTCTGCAGCCAAGAGGAACATGACTTGTGGTCTAATTGCGGATTATTGTAACTTGACCGGTGGTAGGACATAATCTTGTAGAAACAAAGAACAGAGACCTGAGCTCTGATTACACAGGTCTTGCAGCACTCAAGATGAGATCAATGGGTGCCTCTCTTGACAAGAGTAAGAAGGCTTTTGCCTTAGTGACAAGATTAGTCACTGTGAGTATGTAAATGAAATGACTCAGAATAAGTAGGGGCCTTTCTAGATGGTGCTTGTGTTAGTTTTTAAATTGGACTCATGCTGGTCAGGCAGGCAAAGATATTTGGGCTGGCTAGGCAAAGGAGTGTTTTCTTCACTTTGTCTACTTGTCTTGTTCTTTTCATCGTGACCTCTTTTTTTGTTGTAGTTCCTTTTTTTCTTTGAGGTGATGTTGTTGAAAGCAAAAAATAAAAATTAGTTGCTCAGATGAAAAAGTCTTCATGTAAATAATTAGTATTTATAATGGTTTTGCAAGTGGCAGTGGCCATATAAGCACCAATAAACTGTACAGCCAAATTATGGCAGCACTCGGTAAACAAGGGTTCTGTAAACTTGTAACTGAAGATAATAGTTTATACAGTCACATAACCTGAAGTAGATGAGCATGTAGGCTCTTTTATTTTTAATTCAAGTTTCTTCAAGTCTTTGTCATTCCAGCATTGTAGTCAGTTGTGGGCACAGAGCTTATTTTAATCACGAAGTCTAGATTTAGTAGCAAGAAGACTGTGAAAACTTTTGTCAGATTTTGGTGGTGATTTCCCTAGGGAAAATAAAAAGTAAAAAAACCTGACACTTCCCTCCCCAAAACCTAAACCTGTCCCTGCAAGTTAGGGAGCTTGCTTTCTCTACCGTAGGTTCACTACATTAAAGTATTAAAATTTTTCTTTTCCTTAAAGTTTGTCTCTAATAAAATTAGAAACAAGAGCAATGGTCTGCATCTTTGTAGAAAGTGTTTGCAGTTGGTATACTGAAGTGTAAGAGGAGCAGTGGGCAGCTGAAAGGTTTGCAGCTGGGATCTCTGCATTTGTATTTCTAGGGTTGTATGCTCCTGTCCTGATAGAGCTTACCCATACAGTGTTGTTTGTGGCAATCTTTAAGGATATAGGCACTGTGCTTTTCATTGCTTAGGGGATTAAAACCATATCAGACTAACAGATATTACAGCTGTTTTGATTTGGCTTCTCTAATTGTGGAGTAGATCTACTTCATCTGGTTGTATGTCTTGAGGCGAAGCTTTTGCCGTGTGTTTTCTGTGTGTGGAGGCCTGTGGCATTCTTCTGGCTGTTTTGATGTTAAGCCAGTATTTCCTGTCATTCATGGAGTTACATTTGGTGATGGAATTGGTTCTTGAGAATGGAAATTACTGTAACTTATTTTTAACATGCCTTGTTTTTTACCTTCAGATTTGTTTACATGTTTTAATGGAGGCGAGTGTGTCTACAGAGAGCTGTGCGACTGCAGTCGATTTAATGCAACTGGGCCAAGATGTCAGACAGGTATGAAAAGAGAGAAAACTTAACTGTGTTTCTGCGGTTGTACTCTGGATTCCCACAGTTACAAGAATGACTACTTGCTGCCTGAGGGTTCCTTCGTGCCCCAGCATTTTTCCCTCTCTTTTTGGTGGTGGTACTTCATAGCGTGCCACATACATACATCCCAACTATAGGCTGAATCCAAAAATGAGTGATGCTTCTCAAGTTGCTCTCCTTTTGTTAGTGTATAATACAGGTGCTGAAAGAGATCATATATGCAGAACATGGGGTCAATATAATTTTGAAACTTTCGATGGACTGTATTACTATTTTTCTGGGAAATCCACATATGCGCTTGTGAGACATGCTGAATTAGATGAACAGAGTTTTTCCATACAGGTAGGGGACTGCACTTCTGCATTCCTTGTAGCTTGTTGTTGAGCTTGCTAATAATGCATTCATATTTAGAGATAAAAAATAACTTGATGATAGTACGGGGTTCTAAAGTGTAATCAAGATGTAATTCTAATGTGGTGTGGGCTACTAGTTACTATAGCACAAAACGTAAAGAATGAAAGAGATATGTGTGCTTTCAAAACCTGCTGCTGTGAAAAGCTACTCTAAAAGGAGTGCTGATTTTACTCAGGTTTTTGGAGAAGAGCGAGACCAAACTACTTGTTCACATGCCGAGGGTGGGATTGAGGATGTTAGTTGTGTAACATGGATTATGAAGAGTTGGATTAAAATCATGACTTTGATGCTAGTAATTCTGTTTGTCAGGTGAATAATGATCCTGAGTGCCATTCTTCTCCTTACTCCTGCAAAAGATCCATTAGTTTATTCTTTTCTGGAGATGAACAGATAAAGATGAGCAGTGAAGTCACCTACAAAGGATTTGGGTAATTGCACTCAAGTTTCTGATGCTGTAGTTACACTGGAACTAATCTTTTGATGCTGATTTGATAAGAGATGCAAACTAGATTACTTGTTTGTGGGTAACTTAAAAAAAACCCATCCAGGCTGCAGCTGTAATAATTACTCTCCATCGACAGCCTAGTGTCCAAGGAAGGTGATGTCTAAAGGAGTGGTACATAGTGCATAACCATTGACATAAGTCCTTTGATTTTTGCTCTTATTTGCAAGTTCATCTTTTTTTCAGTGGGAATTACTCAATATTTGTATCATGAGTTTTCAGAAGTATAAGTATAAATCAGCAAGTAATTTATTTTTAGTAGTGATACTTCTGCATGTAAAGTTGTTTTTGATTTCTTTCTCAGAGTACAGTTGCCTTATATTATTGGGAGCTTACACATCCAGAAGCTGGCTGGGTACTTCCTAGTCAGGCACCAGTACGCCTTTACTCTGGCTTGGGATGGTGCATCTGCAGCGTATATCAAAATGGCACCACAGTACCTGGGGAAAACACATGGACTGTGTGGAAACAATAATGCTATCCTGCAGGATGATCTTGAAACGAGTTATGGTCAGTATTTAAAATGCTTCCTCCATTTTTTTTTTTTTTTTCCCCCGGTGAACTACATGTTACTTTGCTTAGTTAGGTGATAAAAAGTTCTGGAAGTCATTGCTTTGGGCTGTTTAACTCTTTGCTGCTCCTCTTTGAGGTATTTCTGTGGAGTACTACTTACAAGCTTAGTGCAGAGTATGTGGCAGGTTTCCTTTAAGTGTGCCACTCAGTTGCAGGAAGCTCTTATCAGTGCAGGGCTGATGCTCTTACTCGAGTTGAATAGTTCACTTACTAAATGTAAATGCATAAAATAATACCAGGATGAATAGTTCATTGTCCTCTTTACCTTCAGAGACTTTGCCCTACCCTCTCACCTTTCTCTGGATGTCTCAGCCACATAAAGCTGTGATTGTAACACAGGTCGATGCATTCCATACTAGCTTTATCCAGTTAGCTTGGGGAGCAGTGGTAACGAAGGTATGGCAAGATATGATTCCATGGGAAATTCTAGTAGTAATCAATGCCACCGTTTGTCTATGAATGCTTTTCTTATGTAGTTCAAAACTAGTGTGGACATTTCTACTTATGCAAAAAAGTCACACCTTTAACGATAATTTACACCATCATTTTGTTACCCCTGCGATGACTTGGAATGCCACGTCTTTCTGGATTTTTAGACTGAGAACTTCATAGAAAGTTCTCAGCATAGACTTAAGTATATACAGTTTATTACAGCTTTTCTTTCTTTTCTTCCTTTCAAAGGACTGTAACAGGCACAGTCCTGCTCCCTAAAGCCCTTCCTTGCAAAATTGCATGAGTAAGCTTCTTTCTGTCAATCTAAAGCTTTTCTACTGTATTTAAAGAGTATTTTTGTTGCTTAAAAGAGGGACCAGATTGTCTTCTGACTAACATTTAGTTGTAGGAAGGGTTTGACATGCTCTGAATAATGTGGTGTTTTGATTATTGAGATGTTTCCCTGGGAAAGCCTGTAGAAAAGTTTTTCTTCCAGGTCAATGTGTGACTGTGTCTGTCTGTCTTGTTTAGGAAAACTGACAGATGATGTAGCAGAATTTGTAGAGAGTTGGCAGGAAAATCCTCCACAAGGAACACCCAATTGGGATAAATCTCTTCTCAATGAACCACCTTGTCTGACACAAAGCCATGAATCTCTGCAGGTTTGGATCAACACAAAAGGATTATCAAAATAGTTGATGATTCTAATTAGAGTGAGAATTTGACTTAATACTTTGAAGGAGACTGGAAATATCCTCTTCTTTTTGGACAAATGGTTTAAAATGCTCACTGCGTCTTCTCTTGTCCTCTCCTTTCCCCCCACCTTTTGTTTTGTAGAAGTTCATAATTTAATTCTTTATTTTAAATTTTCTTTTAAATGTTATATTGTTTGCATAGCAGCCAACAGAGTTTTTTGAATCTGGGGTAAAAGGGTGAAAAGTTGTAAAGCAGGGGTGTGTTCTAGAGTTGGTTCCTGTTCCTTCCCTTGGGAAGGATAGAAAAAAGCAGGCGAGCAAAAACAGTGAGAGCACAGTTAATTGGCCAGCGTTAAAGAAATGAATTATTGTTACTTTGGTTTGTCACATTGAAGTAGTTTTTCCTTTTAAGTAATATTTTAAAGATACCACCCTGAAATGAAGCACTTTGAAACTAAAGCTGTGCCAGACATGTCTTATTTCTGTTGCCTTTTACTGTGTGATTTAACTAAAATGAAGGCTATTTCTCAGTTTAGCTGCAGCATGATCTGTGCCTTTCTTGGGGTAGGCCTGTGTTGTATCACCACTGGTATGACCTTGGTTCAATGTTATGAGTCCTCTGGCCTGGAGAACAGTATGTTGCTAGTGACTGCTTCTAGCTGATGAGAGTAAAGTGATTCTTAGTCACAGACTGAGATGTCTGTTCTAATTTTCCATAGTAATCTATTCTGTTTAGGTTTATTTCTAAAAAAGCTTATCTTCACAACTGCCATCTCATTCATTTCAGAGGGCATACTCTCTGTGTAATATCCTGTTATATCCGCCGTTTGAACAATGTCATGAGTATGTGAGTCCTCTTCCTTTTATGGCGAGCTGCACCAATGATCTTTGCATGTAAGTAGGTGCTTCTGGATAATTCTAAAGCTGCTATTAAAAAAAGTCCTGTCATGACATTGAATTTTAAATGTTAACAGAACTAATGGATGTATTTTTTTACGTATCCAGTTTTCTCTAACATTCTTTTATTATTTTACTTTTCTCACTTGTTCTAATTTTACTGCCAGAAATTTCTGTGGAGTGATTCCTGTTTTTTTTTTTTTGGTATAAAGAGGACCAAAATCAGACCCAGATATTTTTGTAATTTGTTAGTGTACCTGAATCTGAATATGTACCTGTTTTGATTCTGAATGTGAATGTAAAGTTAGTATTTTTAGCTTTTAATGAAAAGTAATAATGAATAGATGAGTTTAGCATCCACAAGCCATATGTTAATCCAATGAAGAGAGGAATTTGATTGCTATTTGAATTTATGCCATCATTTTACAACCTGTATGCTGCTTAATCCAAGCAGTTTTGACTACTTAAATTAACAGGAAGGGCAGCAGAAGATAATCTTTGCTTGTAGGTAAAATATGATGTGTCAATTCTTCTTTGTGTAAGGTCAGCAGTTGATAATGCAACTTGGTGTCGAGCGTTAACTGAATATGCCAGAGCATGTGCCCAGGCGGGAAAGCCACTTCATGGATGGCGAAGGCACTTTCAGCAGTGTGGTACGCAGAGCTTTTGTACTTGCAAATACTGCTTAGTAGTTGTATTTTGAGAAGAGCACTCTTCTTACTTTGTCCTTCCTCCTGTTTTGAGTTCACACGGTTCTCAATGAAAGTATAAGTACGGACTCATGTCAAGGCTATATAAATGTGATGGAATTGATTTTTTTGTATGTGTAATTTACACTGAATATATTTAAAGCACTAAGTGTATTAGAATGTGTTTTAAAAGTCTACATAGGAAAACATCAGAGATTCTTTAATTGCTTTTATTCTCGTGCAGCTGCTCTTTCAGATATTGTCAAAATCTTCATGGCTTTCTGATATATAAAACAGGTCATGAATATTTAGGTCATAAATAAATTTGAATTACACTTGTCTTCATCTTAGAAGTAGCAGAAAGTAAATGTGAAAGAGATTGTCTCATATGTCTGTCTGGAAAACAGGACCAAAACTGCTTTGTCATTTGTGACAGGTTTCCCCTATGTTTCCAAAAATATTTGTTAATGGATGTTCTACCACTTCCTGTGGTGGCCTGAGTAGCTAAATAGCTTTGCTGTGAGAAAGTTTCTCTGAGTCCACTTTGGTGTAATTTAAAATTATTCCTTCTAAATGCGCCTTTAAGGGACAGAATATGAATATAAATATATTCTGTGTTATGAAAGCTATTATTTTGTTGTTCTAGACAGCAGATGCTCAATCAACTCAAAAAATAAAATACCTGAAACGTATGCAGTCTGCTTAAGCTCAGTGGCAGTAGCACAGTTCTTCTTCATTTTTGTTTCAACTTCTTAGTGATTACCTGTGCTGAACCCTTGACCTATAACGAATGCATCAACTGTTGCCCTGTTTCATGTCATCAGCAGTCACAGTGTATTGACAGCGAGCTTCCCTGCATTGATGGATGCTACTGTCCAGATGGTGAGTTTTGCTTCTCCAGTACACGTTATTTGATTCCATTTAACTTTTGGATTGTTCTCCCCCACATTTACCTGTACGGCCTGACTAGATTAGGACATTCACAGGAGCTCTTGATAAGTGCGGTGCTGAGGGAGTGTAGATGAGTGACCCTGTTTTCCCTGGAACTGACAAGAGCCTTTTCCTGGGTTTCTTGGGTCTACTTATTTGTACATATGCCTGATGGAGCACTGATACTGCACTCTGTTTTATTTCTTCTAGGCTTAATTTATGAAAACGAATTATGTGTCAAGCCTATGGACTGTCCTTGTGACTACCATGGGAGCTTCTTAGAAATGGGCTCGGTGGTTTATGAAGAGTGTAATAACTGGTTAGTAATTTTTCTGTTTATGCTATGCACTTAATCCTTTCATAGTCATGAGAGGCAACTTCTTTAAGGCCTATTTCAGTTAAAAATTGAGTTAAATCCTTGCTCTTCCTACATACAAAAGGTATTCTTCCATATATGTTTTTGAGTGAATGCATGGATGAAAATTTCCCCTGACTTCTTGTGAGGAAAGGCCGAGGGGCTTGAGACACACCTTAAAAATGCTTATGAATACTTAAAGGGTGGGTGTCAGGAAGATGGGGCCAGTCATTTTACAGTGGTGCCCAGTGACAGGATAAGAAGTAACAGGTACAAAGCTGAACATAGGAAGTTCCATCTAAACATGAAGAGGAACTTCCTTACCATGAGGGTGGCAGAGCACTCTAATGGGTTGCCCAGAGAGGCAATGGAGTCTCCGTCTCTGGAGATGTTCGGAACCTGCTTGGATGCCATCCTGTGCAACCTGCTGTAGGCAAACCTGCTCTGGCAGAAGGGTTGGACTAGATGCTCTTCAGAGGTCCCTTCCAATCCCTGTGATTCTGTGATGTCCTCGTGATAAGCTCTTGCCACAGCTTCCAGGTATTCTAGTGACTATGATAGCTCTGTTGTGTGTAGAGTCTCTAAAAATAGTACTTGGTGCTCATTTCATAGAGAGGGAATCCAGGAAGAACAACTGAGCGACAGATACGTGTACCTTATGTATTTACCCCCCCAGAAAAAGCATGAAACCTTTTTCGTTTTATTTCAGCACTTGCCTTGGAGGAAAGTGGATTTGTACAAATCTTACATGTCCAGGTATGTGCAAGTCATGAGTACTTTTTTAAATAACTGAGTTCTTACTTGGGATAAAAAAATATTGCTGTTGCATCATAATGTGATATATTACTAGGTAATTTTATTTTTATCTACATATAAATGCATCTGCACACATAGTAGTTTGAACATTAAAATGATCTGAGAAGCAGGCATCTGCTTTTTGGCGTAGTGCAATAATGTGTCTCCTTATACATCACCAGAGTGTCTGGTAGATGGCACTGCCTGGTCATTGTTGTTCAACTGAAGTTCCCTCTGCAATCTTCACTTGACAGACTTAGGGCAAGAATATTTCTTTCCCCACAGTATTGCTTGACTAGGTATTGTACAAATATATGTTAATTATTTTCACAACGTGACTGTGGAATGAGTGTTATTTTCACTTCACAAATGGGCAGCTGAGCTGGAGAGGCTAAGGTCAAAAGGATTTTAGGATACCTGTGGCCTCATGGTTCTTGTAGCTGCCGATAGATTCAAGCACTAATCTGAGAGCTGCTGGTTAACTGTGAGAGTGGTAAATCCTTCCATGAATCCGTTTTTAGAGCCACAAATCTAATACCCAGAATATGAGGATCACACGTTGCCTCCTTTTAGGGGAAGAATTGTTTGGGTGTTCTGGCCTGGCATTGGATAGGAACTCCTTAATAAAAATAAGTATAAAGTTCCGTTCCTAACTGTTTTCCTAGTATCTCATTATAATATGAAGACAATTTTATCAGTTACAGTATATATCAGAATGTATGAATTCTACAGCAGTAATAACTGGTGAGAGCACGCTGTCTTTTTTTACATGCTTAACTATGTTATTTATGTTTGTCAGCTGAATGCTCAGTTTCGGGAGACATTCATTTCATGACCTTCGATGGGCGCAGATACACTTTCCAAGCAACCTGCCAATATATTCTAGCAAAAAGCCGTACATCTGGAGCGTTTACTGTATCTTTGCAAAATGCTCCTTGTGGACAGGTAAGGAACTTTCTTGTAATGGTTCTTTCCAAAAGGATTTATTAATCAGGGAGGGGGAGAAGTAGCAAAAAATTGAAAGCTACATGCAGTTGAATATATTCATCAGTAGGAACAATTTTCTCTAACGGTGTGGCTGGACAGTAACAGTGCAGAGGAAGTCTCTGCATAAGTTTTCCTGATGGCTTATGATAAGATGGGAAACGATGCTGGTGTTCTGAGTCAGTGTTCACTGAGGTTATTCAGTAGCATATGGTGGTTCATGCAGGAAACCCTGGATGATGACTTGTTTTCTTGAGCTCTCCGAGTACATCTTGCAAACAGCCCAAAATAAGCCAACTGGTTACTAGTGCTTGAAGGAAGAATGACTTTTTTGTGCCTTGAATATAGCTTCCTCTGAGCTTTATTCTTGCAGCTTGAAATTCACTTTTACTTACATTCATATCAAAAACTTTGTATAGCTTATGGGACACCTCTCAGATAGGGTATATCTGCCTTACTGTTAAATTGATTTCAGCCAAACATACATTGGCATATGTATAGCTGATACTAAGGGTGCACCTACTTCATTTTTGAAAGGCTTTTTGATATTGTACACAGGTTGCTAAATATGCCATCTACTTTGTGTCCAGGACCTGTTTTTCTTGTGTTTCTGGATTTCTGATGATGTATTAATGTTGTATGAGTGAGGCATGGAACACTGGTGAGATTTTCACTATGATATTTAATTCTTACTACAGTCTTGGTGGGTCTTACAATCTTGAAGAAGTTAAGGCAAGTTAGAATAGATCTTAAACATAAATAAATGGTGTGAGAAGTGTAATTGACTGGATTGAGCTATTTTCTGGAGTCAGGCTTTCCTCACTGACTTCATGTCTAACTATCAACTGGCTGGTACCACTTGGCAAAAGAGCTGCTTTACAGTTCCCTAGGCACCATCCATTATCTCCCATTTATGAAAATTAATGAATTGAAATGGGAAGCCAGAAGGTTTGTAATGCAGAATCTCATATTTCTTGGTGGTTTGAGATTCCCTGTGCTTTTTAAAAAAATGAAACCACTTATCAGTCCCATCTCATTCAAGCAGATTAAAAAATGTAGAAAGAAAATACCTGGGGAGATTTTATTTAGCTCTCTGAATCACAAAGAATTCAGTCATCTAGAGCCTTAGAGCTGGTGACATAAACAGTCATCAGGCAACAGGTTATTTCAAAGTGATGTGAAATTTTGTTTAAGCACTTCTTGGAAGGAAAATCAGTCAAGTAATCAGCACAGCTTAACCTTATCTGAGTTTCAGGTGACAACCTCACTGGCTTTGTAGTTTGTATGATGAGAAGTCCTTCTGAATATAGAAAATTTTTTTTAAGTGTCTAGTGAGAGAAATGGCTATTCCTGTGAAAACACCTGCTGGAAGTTGGCAGGGGTAGTGCTGTGAAAAAAACAGAGAATAATTGTCAGGCAGAATGTTTCCTTTAGTTTCAGCATGAAGTAATAACAAAGCTTTTGTCAATGTTGTGTAGTATTGTATATACTGTAGTGGGTTGTTTTCTTGTCTCTGGTCTGCTATGTGTACCAGCTGGTATTCTTTTATTTTCAGCATCTTAAATTGACAACTTTGTCAACATCTTACAGCCACTGTTGTGAAAAACCTAATTTCTCAGTAAAGAGGCAAGACAATAAGATATAAGTTACAAGTAGAGAGTGTGGCTGCACAATGCAAGTGTCTGTCTTCACTGTCAGTCCAGGAGAGCTGGCTGAGCTGATGAAATATCTCGTTATTTTTTTCATTTGCTATTTTTACGTTTCATTTTATCATTTCAACTGTTGGTGAAAGATCACTGCTGCGCTGTTACACAAAGGTGGGGAGATTCTGAGTTTTTAATCTTTACACACCACTGTGTGTGCTTGTGTGTCCATGGCATTTGAAGGACTGACGGACGATCTGCTGTGCTAGTTCAGCGTCTGTGAAAGCCACAGAGTAGTATTCCGAGATCCTTGTAGCTGTAGTAATTGCTCTCAATGAGCAGGGCAGCATTTGGTCTGTATTAGGTAAGTCTGAGCATAACTCAATGAGAGTTCAGTAAAAATGTAAATGTTTGAACTGAACATCGTAATCTGTTTTCGCTGTGGACGGTGCTATTCTCAGTATAATTTTGCTGTTAGTGTGACTATCTAAAGGATTTTTTTTAAAAAAAACAACAGTGGTGATCCAGTTCATTCTAGTAAGAAAAATCTGGTAATCTTCTGTGACTAGTAAGCGTACTTTAATGAGCATTGTTTCCCTGTTGGCATCAAATGCCGAAGTACCTGTAGTTATTCTGAAAGATTGAAGTAAGTCCATGCCTGGAAGCTTTGGTAGGAACTGACTAGTGTTAATTGTCTGGCTGGCTAGTTGTCACGTTATTTAGTACAGGTGCATTTGTAACTGTGATATGTTGAAAACATTTTTAATTCCCCACTAATTTTAGCTTTATTTACACTTCTATTTAGCATTCATCCTTTTTATTATTTCTGTTTTTAAATCTGTTTTGCTCTTGTAGAACCAGGATGGATCATGTATCCAATCAATCAGCCTTATTCTTAAGCAGGACCCCAAGAGGCAAGTGACTCTGACTCATTCAGGAGATGTTTTGGTGTATGACCAATACAAAATTAACCTGCCTTATGCTGATGGTAAGGAATAATATTTCAGCATGTAACTCGTATTAAGCACTAAAGCAGTTTTTTGATGGCATCTGTGTATGTTTTGATACTGTAGATATTGCTAGCACTGAAGCAGTATCTTGTTAATATCAGCATTGTTAATTTCTTGGAAAATGTTTAAATTAACTGCTGTACTTTTTACACTGCTGGTAAGAGTCATACAGTAGCTGTTTTGGCTAGTGCCTCTGTGTTAAGATAGACAGAGTATGTTCTGTTAAACTGAAGTTCAAAAGCCATCCCTCACATTTACAAGACTAGTTAGTTCTTTTCTGAGGGGAAATTCTTTTCTCTAATTTTTGACTGAATAGTGTTTTTCTTTTTTGCAAGCGGCTCAGGTAAATAGAAGTGGAAGGAGCCCTCTTGTCCTGTGAGGCATTGACTCTTTGGGAATTTTCCAAAACAGACTATAATATAGGAAGCATAATATTGGTCTTAACATTACAGACCATTTTAGACAAGCTAATCCTATCTGTAATGTTTGTGTCATTAAATTGATTTGCTTTTAGTTAACTTTCATGAATAGTCTAGTGAACTCTGGATGCATTTTTAAAAACTGTGGTGACTGTCATAAGTTTCACATTTTCCATGATTAGAGGCAAGTGTGGCTTTAATAAGAAAAAAATGTGAAAAATAATATAGATCAAAACCAGTGAAATTACAAGAAACAAAATTCAAATTACAAGTGGATTTCCTTTGCCTTTCAACTGTCTCTGTTTGTACTCACCAGAGTTATTTGAAATACGGAAACTCTCCTCTGTATTTCTTCAAGTAAAGACACACATTGGATTAAAGATACTGTATGACAGAGAAGGACTGAGGCTTTATCTCCAAGCTGATGGACGATGGAAAGATGATACTGTGGGCCTTTGTGGAACCTTCAATGGAAATACGGAGGATGATTTTTTGTATGAATAGCTGCAAGATTTCTATTTGCCAGTATATGAATATCTGCAGTTAGAGTGGTAGATTGTGTACTGAAGCTGAGTGGATAGATATCAAGAACAGCTTTCTGTTAGTGAGATAGACAAGTTTTAGTTGGCTAACAGAAATTCTGTAACTTCAAGTATAGTATATCAAGCCAGGTTTTACGTATATTTTAATATAAAAGTACAATGACTTATATATAACTCATAAGTTAGGACTTTCTGCCTCCCTGTAAGCCTCTATCTCTCTCCAGCCCCTGTTTTCTGCTCGAAGTTCTGATCTGCTTTCTCTGACAGAGCCTCCATTGTTCGGTGTCTGCAGGCCGTTTTTGAATTGGCTGTTGCCTGAGCTTTGCTTTGTTGTGATGCAGTGAAAAGGTGGTCAGAGCTGCCTGAGCACCACAGCCAAGATTAATGCTTGTCCAGCTTCTTTGCTTCTTTCCTAGAGATACTAAAGAAAATTGGCTTCTGAAGGATTGAGCAGCCTAGTGGAACTGGGAGCAGGAGAATGTGAATTTAGAGCATGACAGGCTATTTTTGTGACAAAAAGAAAATAGTTAGAATGTCTTTCTCTCAAAACAGTGGGAATTATTAAAATAAAAACTAATGGGAAAACTTTCCATAGTAGTTCCTATTTAAAAATGGACACACACACACACACACACACACACACACACACACACACAAAACAATATTCTATTGGATATTTGAACAGTTTTTATCTTGAGGCTTAAAAAATATTATCAAAATATTGTATCAGAATAACGACACTGGGAAATTATTATAGACAGGATCTCGGTGAAGAGGTGTTTACATAAAACTAAAAATATTTCTGTTTGGAGCAAGTAAGTTTTGCAGGGTTTTTTTTTTTTGATGAGTTGTTGAGTTTATTCTCTATTAAGTGAGAAGTTATTCAAAAGTTGGTATTTATGGAATAAAGTCTGTAAACTACAGGAGTTTAGGAACTGTGCTGAGACATGACACCAACCATACTGTGCAAGCATCTTGACATGTACATCCAGACCAGATTTGGGACACTGGCCATATACAGTGGTGTCTTTTGCAACACTTTCACCTCCAGCTACTTTACCAGAAGTGATACTGGTTGTATGCTTTTTCCCTAGAATGTAACGTCCTGTATTTAAATGCACACTTTTGATCATTCTCCCTGTACAATGCTAATGTGCCTTGGTTCTTTTGATAAATCTTTGTGTCTTTCAGTTTCTGCTGCACCTTCCCTTACCCAGGCCTCATGGATAGTTATCCAATTACTTTTGCAGTTATACCTCTGGACCTTTGAATTTCTGTTCCTTCCTCTGTCATGCAGATAGTGGAGAGCTCAGAAGTCAACTTTAAGAACAGAAGGCAAGATAGAGAGGAGAGAAAAATGGATCATACTTCTGCCTGAGGAGGCAGAAGTAGGAATAAACAGAGTTCAGGCTTTCAGGACAGTGGTGCTCCCTCCTTGTCTCTTATAAAAATGGAACTTGGTCTGTTTTGGTATGTCCCTCCTTACAGAGTAACTAATGGCTCTAGAGTAGATGACTTTCTTTTTTGGGCCTTCGCCTGGAAAGAAAGAGTCCTGGAACTTAAGTTGACAGTGCTTTATGGGAGAGTACCTGGGAATATGGAGCAGTGGAAGGGGAGTTTAAATCATCTCTCCTGAAGGGGGTGGTAGACCTGAGAGCATTCTGTAAATTCACTTTATCTTTTCTGACTTACTTGTGTTTTGTAAAAGATCTCCTGTTGGAGTAACGGAGAGCACTCCAGAGCTGTTTGGAAACACGTGGAAAACTTCCTCAGCATGTGTTCTTGTGCGTGATAGTTCACAAATGGATCCGTGTGATGTTCATCTGCAGGCAGGTGGGCAGTGAAGGTCAATTGTTATTGACAAATGCATCTCTGCTTATTACATCTGTGCTGGTTTTCCTAGTTGGATCAGGTAAAGTAATACCCAGTCTTACCCACTAAAAAATGAATGGCTGATGCCATGATGACTCATTGACGGTTGCCAAGAGATCCTTTAGTAATGACGAGCTTTGTGGATCATTAGTCGTACCTATTTTCACAGTTCCCACCGTTTCTTGTCTTGGGCTCCACACACTTTTAAGCAAGATACACAGATAAAATATTGATTGAAGTTTTGCCTGTAATTTCAGCAGTGCTAGGAAACATGTCTCCTGCTACGGTGTCATCCTATCTTACGAGTGTTTATACAATACGTAGTGCCAAGAAGCTGCGTTCTTGGCAATGAGTTTGGACATGACTGTAACAAAAACTCATCTGTATAGGAAGACAGAAATTCTGGAAATGGAATTTTGAAGTTCTAGCTAATGCATCTTGCTTTGTGGGAAATAAAAATGTAGGAATATTTCTTTCTGGATATGCTAATATAGCATATTATTTCTTTCGGCTTCTATTGCACAATTAATTAATGCATTTAGAATGAAGATATTCAGATGAGTGCTGCGATTGGAGCTTTTCTTGTAATCATTTGATCCTGCCTTTTTTTTGCTGTGCAATAATGCTACACCACGCCAGCAGTTCTGGGTGTGGTGACAGCCTTATACAAGTGAAATAGTGGTGAACAACAGATCATTCTTTCAAATACTGACCTACTGAAGGTAGCTGCTGGGAATTGACTGAAGAGAGGTGTTATCCTCTGTGTGTGAAAGGCACTGGATCATGTGTAGCACCTGTTGCTTAACCCACATCCATGAATTGTTTTAAAGGTTGGAGACTATTAAGTAGGTACTGTCTGTGTAAAGTTCTCCAAATACCTTAAAATCATTTCCAGAATAAGTTCAGAACTGGGCAGTTAACTTCTTTTCTGTCCTTCTGTACAGTTGTATATATACCAAAGACAGAAAGGTATCTATGGCAGCAGTACCTAACTGGTCAGTTGCGTTATATGGAAGACGCTTTTTACTTCAAGTCTTCTCAAAAACTCTGTCACTGAAACACTGTTTAATCTGTTATTTGTATAGCCTCTTATGCAGCGGAAGCTTGTAGCATCCTCACGAAAGAGCTTTTTGCTCCATGCTACCCCTATTTGAGTCCCGTTCCCTATTTTGAGCAGTGCAGAAGAGACACTTGCAAATGTGGACAGACTTGTTTTTGCTCTGCTCTGGCCCATTATGCTCATCATTGCCGAAGATTTGGAGTTGTAATAGATTTCAGAGGAGGTGTCCCAGACTGTGGTGAGTTTCCTTGCACTTCTAATCTTAAATAATTAATATTTGAGGACTTTAGAATCACAGTCAGAAAATAAACAGATTTTTTTTTTTAAAAAAAGAGGATTATAGGGCTTTGAATATCTCATCTGTGTTGTTATTCATGAGCTGCATAAATAGATTTGTTCTTTTCCATGTAGGTGGTAGATTTATCTGATTTTTTAAATGAATGAGATGAAAAATGATGGTGATTCATGTAGTAGTTTTAGCTGGATTATTGTCAGCTTTTGTCTGACAACGTCTTTTAGGTTACTCTTACAATCAGTGACACTGATATACATAGTGTGAAAAGCATAGAGAATTAGTATTGCTGATGTTTAAAATGAATGGAAGAATATAGATAAACTGGTGACGTCTCTTATCTGCTCTATAATTCCTCAAGTAGAGGAGTAGGATAACATTATTCAATTGCTATGTTAGTTCATGTGGACTTCTAGTGATGTAAAAGATGTTGATAGGTTACATAGTACCCTCACGTATGTTGTTTTATAGTGTTTTGATTTCTATAATTTTTTAAAACAACTCCAAACTGAAACCTCATGTATTTCAGTAGATTTGGCTTCATAAATAAGGCTGAAAATACTTTCTAAGGAACGTTCAGGAATTTAACATTGGGTAGTTAACATCACATCATGTAATTATCCATGTTGTAATGCATGACGAAGAGGATTTTGAAAAGTTGGTCCAGCTTAAATATCTCAAGCTGGACTGTCTTGCTTGCAGTCATTACGACATGAATGTGTCCATTAGACTGAATGAGTCATTAAAACTGTTTCATTTTCTTCTGTTTTGGTTGTTGTTTTTTTTTTTAGAAGCAAGAGTAGCTTTATTAGAATGTATTTAAAACGTCATGCTTATTGGGTTTAAAATATGTGAATCCTTTTAGTTTTTCACGCTTCAGATATTTTTTTAAGTAGAGCTTGATAGGATGAATGAGGAAACCTAAGATAGTATTGCTCAACGTCTGCTAAGTACGCACGTATTATTTATTGCTTCTGACATCTTCTTTAAGATGCTCTCCATTTCCCAAAGCCCATGTACAAAAGCCAAATGTTTTCAGAGATAGGGGGGGAAAAAAAGCTTCAGCTGTTTGGTTTTGCCAGTGTAAATCTGGATTAACTGTGCAGACTTCTACTCATTATTACTGTGGATTTACATCTGTGTAGTTTATACAGCATAGTGCCAAGATAACAATTTTAGTGGAATTTAATGTGATTGGGAATGAAAGAATAGAGATTTTATCGGAAAACTGTTGTTGAGAACTTGAGTCTCTTGCACTGTAATTTGAGCCGTTTGTTTTGTTTGGGCAGGTCTTTCATGTGAAGATACAAAGGAGTACAGTACCTGTGTGTCTGGCTGTGGCAGAACCTGCCAAGCACTGTCTGTGCCACAGACATGCAGCAGTGAGTGTGTTGAAGGCTGCGCTTGTCCCTCTGGAATGTATTTGAATTCCAAGACTGAACGATGTGTACGGAGGTGGGTGAAGTTGCAGTTCTGATAGTGCTGCTCACTGCCTTAGAGCACTGCACTTGCAAGTCCAAGTGAAAAGCTTTAAACATGTAACCTTGTAGATGTTGTTGGGATCTTAAAATTATACAAAACCTCTGTGTTGATCAAAAGTAGCTCTTTTGTGGTACTGACGCTCATCCAACATCACCAAAGCTAGTTTTTACATACCATCTTTTTTTTGGCATCTCGGAAATAGAAAAGGTGTCCACTGTTGCATAGAGGTTCTGCTTTCTTACTGATTTGATTTGGAATATGCTTGAGTTATGTGGCAGTATGTATGAGTAGTTAATTGAGAGCTATTTCTTGTGTTTTAAACAAACAACCAAACCATAAAAAAAACCCAAACAAAGAAAAAACCAACCAAAACCAACCCACAACAAAACCCAAACCTGCCCAATCAAAAAATCTGATGAAAATGAACAAAACAACCAACTGAACTTTGAACAGCAATCAAGTCGGTGAGATTTGTTTTCTTCCTGCGATTTGAGTTAATCACAATTACACTGCGTGTGGATTTTTTTTTTTTCCTCTTCTACTCTAGAAGTGAATGCCCTTGTTATTTTCAAGGAATTGACTATCCCCCTGGAGAAACTATTACCTCTTTGGGCAAATGGTAAGATACAAAGCTGTTGTTCTCCCCTCAATGCTTCCCTTTCTACAGTATCTTGTTAGGGTTGAGTTTTATGCAGTGTGCTTGTTTCTTTGCTGAACTGTCACGTAAGGGAAAAGAGTGTGTGTCTTGCTGTCACACATTTTGCGTATGTGAGTGGGTATGCAAACTAAAAGCTTTATGATATGCTAACTGAAATTTTTTATTTGGAATCTTGATTAGCATGGAGTTCGAATTTTTTTTTTTAGGTTCTAATTATGAGCTGTAGTTCCAGTTGGTTCTGATAATAGTCACAGTAGGTTGCTATTCCACATTCTTATCATATTGCTGAAGCAAAATTAGTTTGAAGCAGCATGATGCTACTGCACCACTGTTGCCTTGTGTGAGCCAAGAATGCTAAAATAATAGAAACACTCACTGTGATATAAATGAGAAAGAACTTCATGATGCAAGATGTTTTCAGATAGATAGTTTGTTTGTGATTCCTGTTAGGAGTGGTTCAGAAGAGACTAAGTTATCTATTTATTGTTATTGTGTTCTGCTTGCAGAAAAGTAATTCCAGTTCAGTACTAAAGATTATTGCAGTTACGATAGCTTTTGATAGTGTTACATTCAACACTGGGGTTTTACCTTCAGCTGTGGGATATCTTAAGAACTGTTGGTGTTACCAGATTTTCACATGAACTGATAGCTTGCTTTTCAGTAAGGTTCTAAGCTGATGGTGAGGAAAATGGAGTGTTTATAATAGTGTTAAGAATGTTCATCTAAGAGTACATACCCAGAGCTTGCTCTAACATATAGCTCTGTGTGTTTAGGATTTTGTTTTATTTTGCTGCTATTGCCCCTGCATTTTTGCTTTAAATAATGAAGATTCTGTTTAATACAGGGCTTGGTTTATTCTTACTGCACTGATATCTTTGAGAGCAGTATAGGGATATATTTTTGTCAGCCCACAAATTTTAATTCATTGTAATGTTATGCAGAAAGCAAAAATTTGAAGTGTAATTAATATTCTTTAGGTGTTAAGGCAATATGTACTTTATCCCCGTTTCTAATATTCAGTGCAAACATACAGTTATTTTGTATTTGTACTATATGCTTCATTGTTTAACAGAAAACATTATTACAGATCGACTTGGCTCATTGCATCTTAATGTATTTTTATTGCAGCCATTGCAGGGATGGGGTGATGAATTGTGATAACAACGTAATAGGTGAGTGAAGGTGGCAGGAGGATGATACTTCTGTTCAAAACAATACCTATCCTCCAATCTCCATGGAACTCCTTGTCTGTAGTAGAAGATGGTACTACTTTGTATTTCTGTGTTGACAGACTGATTCCCGACTAAGTGTTCTGAAGAAATACATTCATTTTAGAATTTTGTATGAGATTTATAGGGGTTCTGTAAAATTAATTATGATTAGGAGAGACAGGCAATTGAGTGTTACTGGATGTTACACTGTCATGTATTTTTGATCTAAATCTACTGCACACGTTTATGGAATACGAAATTTCGGCTGTGAAGACTAATGTGGTATCAATTTCTTCCCCCAGCACACAGCTGCCCGGTTGGACAGATTTATATTAATTGCAGTAATCCACAAGTTGATCCTGAGCTCAGCAGAGAAAGAACTTGTGAGAATCAGCTGCTAAACCTCACTTTTTCAGCACACCTTCCCTGCGTTTCAGGTTGTGTCTGCCCACCAGGGTGAGTACAGACAGGTTTGCATCTTTTGGTACACAAGCACAGATGACTGCCTTCAGCTGTGATCAAGTAATTAATTGTGCTGAGGACATGGCGCTTTGCTCCTTGGAGGGTTTGAGGTGTCAAGGGTTGAGCATCCGGCTTGTGAAGGCTTACCACCAACGATACGGGCTGTTCGAGGTGTAAGAAATGATAAACCAAGAGACGAGTGGAGCCAAAGGTCTAATACCTCACAACGTTGAAAACAAAACATGAGGAGTACAGGAAGGTCATTGAAATAGATCCAGTTCCTGTACTACAGGAGAATTGTGTTTACCTAGATAATTTTTTTTCAGATACCTCCCCTGTTCTTTGAACATTTGACCAAGGCAGGCTTGTTTCTTCATTCCTTGGCATTATTTTCAGTATTCTCTCCGAAAAGGCTGTTTTAAGCCTTAGGTATTTATGCTGAAAATGTGCAGATTAGCTGTTGTCATGTTTTGGAATCAAGCATGGTATTGCTGAGAGATTTTTCAGTATAAAAATAGCAATTATCTATTTAAGTTATGTTGGTTTTAATGGCTTTTAGTTTTTTAAGTGCGTGGCATAAAGTTTTTGAGTATTGTCACTTAAAAATTACTATTCGTGCTTTGAGAACCTCCTCAAAAATGGCTTTTATACTGATAACTATTTCTGATGGGTAAGGAATTACAGCATGCTAAGGATTGGAGTTCATTTCCAAAGAGTAAAGGTACCTTCATTGCAGTGCCCCAAAAAGGCAGCACAGTTCTTTCCCATACTCTTCTGCTCTGCGGACTTGCTGCTCTTTTTTTTATGTTGTCTTTCAATGCTCCTTTACTTCTTGCAATCCCTCCAAAATCCTCAGGGTCTTCTACTGTCTTGCTTGTACTAGCTGCAAAAAAAAAAATTTTCTCTAATTTTTATTTTCCTGTACTTCACAGTAAAACATTACCAGTGCAATTCAGATACTTGAGCACCTTTTTATATTACCTTCAGCAGTGCGTTGTAGGGCCATAAGTGTTTATGGCTGCATAAGTCGGTTGGTGGTTAATCAGGGAAGAGGAAGGTGCTGTGCAACACACAACCTGTTGAAAACTGCTGCGGTGGAGGCTGCAACAGAGTTCTTTTTCGGTGTTTGGATCTGGATTTGTGGACTTAGCAGAAGAAAAGAAGCATTTGACTCACAGTAGACACACTGCTTCTAATGATGCCTTTAGCACGACTGTTCACATAGTTGTGTTTGCGTGAAGGAACGAAGCTGTAGACAATAACGGTGAGGTGTGTTAGCTGTCACTGGGTCTGGGTGGACAGTAAGTATAGGTGTCAAGAAAAGTTGAAAGGGAGCTGTGCAAAGCCTCTATAGGGTATTTGTGGTGAATTCTTAGATCATTGAAATCTATCCCTTTGCTTGACTTTACAAGAGAGAGAGCTCTTGTCATGTATTTTAGCCACAGAAATAACTTGAGGAAGAAACCTTGTCAGTGTGATGCTCCTTGTGTCTGAATTGTTCCCTGTTCAGTTCAGAGTAGCTTTAAACCAGCATTTTCACAGTTGATTATCTTCAAGTGACACAGTACTTAAAAAAAAGTATGGATTACAAAGAGCACTTTGCATACCCTGGGGGGAAATTACAGATTTTCAGTTTAATGGGAGAGGGTGGGTATGGTGTCTACACATTCCCATTAAGAAGAGCTACAGTTATGAATTTCCATCTGATGAATAACAGACTGAAGAAGAGTCACAGAACACAAATTGCCAGTTCATTAATGTGAGTAAATAAAACATTTAATGATAAATGAAATTATGAAATCTTTCCTTTTGGATAAGAGGGAAACAAAACAGTGTAATCACTGTCACAGATATGCCTCACACCTACAGTCTCTTGTCCACGGTGCCATATCTTAGCCAAATTTGTTTTCTTTGGGAAAACTGTTTGAAACACACACACACACACACACACACACACACACGTATATGTGTGTATATATGTGTGTGTGTGTATATATATATATAAATAAAAGATTTGCATTAATACAGAGGGGCACAGAAATTCTAAGCAAACCTTAATAATGAAAATATCAGCCTAACAGTACAATTTTAAGATAATATTTCTTTCCCAATATGAATACATTTCAGAACTTAGCATTTATAAATGGGGTAGCTGTAAATTGTTTGATGCCTGTACAAAATCCTTGTACTGTGTCACTGGCATATTAGGTGCTTCTGTATTGAACAGGATTCTGTATAGGAACAGATACAGAACACAAAACAGATTGGGGCTGCAGTAGTTAAAGACACTGCTGCCACTTATCAAGATTTCATGTTTCACGGTTTTCATTTGACAGATTGCTTTATCAAAGATGTTCTGTATCTGTTACTGGACCTTTAGGTCTTATACTGATACCTGTTTGCCTGTCCGATAACATTATAATATTTTGAAAAAAGGATTCAGTCTTTGTAAAAAATGCAACTTCATTGGGCTCAGTGGAAAAAAAAAACTTTTGAAATAAAATCATTCAGTATTTCTGGTATATTTCCAGGGATTTATTTGTAGAATCTGTTTGATGTATCTCTATATGTAACTCTCATATTTCAGTTTTTCTAGGTGATACTAAAAGCTACACATATTTTCTTTAAATTTTAGAGTAGTTGCTTTATTTAGTGATGCTCGGGAAAAAAAATCCACTATTCTTTCTCTGCTGATGGAATCTCTTTCACAATTTTTTCAAATTTTCATGTTTTATGTGTTACTCTAGGAGTTGTGATTATAAGCACACATTTCTAGCATTAGTCTTGAACTGCAAATAGCTATGCATTTTTTAATCCGTATTCTGAAAATCTCCTTTGAAGCCTGTGGGGTGTATTTCTACCAGTAAAGTTAAACATATTTGTGATTGTTTGCATGAAGGTGCCAGTCATACAGAAATATATACTCAGTTAATTTTGTGCAACCAGGACAGCTCTTTTTATACTGTTTAAATCATTCCTAGAGCAAGAGGTGTAACTACAGCTGTAGGAAAACTATGCAGGAAATGAAAACTCTTTAAATTGGGTGAAGAGAATAAGGAATCTTCATTTGAAAACTCTTAGAATAAATAAATCATGAATTTCTTGATGGTAAGAGCATGTGTACTACTGGAGAAAAGGGGGGTGGTGGCTCCTCCATTTCTTGGAAGATCTCTTGGCTTTAGTTGAAGTTTAGCTAATTGGCTGGTTTGGTGACATGTGAAGGAGGTCTGGAAAATGTTAGTTTCCCTGACCTTAAATTTTTGTTTTAATGGATAAATCTTCACTGGATTAGTGGTTTAAGGGCTAGTGCCCAAAGTGCTGGTGCTTACTAAAGAAAAAATATTCAGGTATTTGTGAAAGGAAATAATTACCAAATTGCTTATATATAATAATTACTAAAATCATGCCTTTTCAATTTCAGAAGATTTTAAATATTACTTGCTTTTCAATAATAATAAGAGTTTTAATAATTTAAAAGTTTAGGAAAGTATTTTTATAGCTAGAAGCCAGCTGTACTTCAGCTGAATGTATGTTTCTTATTCTTTTTTGTGTAGTCTTGTTAAACATGGGGATGTGTGTTTGGATGCAGATGAATGTCCATGTTCGTGGAAAGGAAAGGAATACTTTCCTGGTGATAAAGTAATTTCTTCCTGTCATAAATGGTAAGCACAGTTCTGTTTAGTTGGTTATCTGTGGATTGATTATTCCTTTGTGTTTCTTAATCATAGATTTCACACCAGATTCTGGTAAATCATTTAACCAAATTTGGTATTTACGTTTCTTCAAAGTGCTACTAAAATGACATTTTTAGGTTTGTTGTTTCAAGAAGCTTTTACATAACAAGTTAACAGCTATCCACGATTTTATTTATTTTTTTAAAAAGAGCTTGATTTAGAAAAATGATTTTTACACTTTGAAGGTAATTGAAATTCCTTGGCCAATATTCCTATTGAGGATAAAATCCTTCAAATATTACACCTGCGTGACATTCATTAAATCTTTTTACTTACTCATTTTCACATTTTGCACGGGATCTGAGCAGTCTAAGGACTCAAAACATAACCTTGTGGCCATAAGTATACTCCTACTATAATGATAAATAAAGGAGGATACTGAGCAATATCGCATACTGAGCGTAGTAACAGATAAATTGGTTGCTAATCTTGCGTGTGTCGATAATTTGATGAGACAGTTGGCTTTTAAAGGAATCGTTCCGAGAGAGAAGGGTTGATAGGATCGCACAGATACATGCAACAGCCTGTTCCTTTTCCTGTCAGGTGTTGTAAATGCAGCACAGGCCCTGTAGCTGTGCTACTCCACAAAGTTTCCTCGAGCATTCTCAGTAGGGCGTTACGCTACTGTTTTTATAAGCATCGTGAGAGCTAGGATGTGAAAATAAACCACGTCTGCATGATCCTTAAACTTGTTACATGATGGTCCCTGTCTGTTTTCTTCTCTGACCACTGTTGAATGCTGCAAGCTGGCACCGAGCAGTGCTATTTGTCTTACCAGAGCCTCAGAAAAATCAGCTGTACTGTCAAGAGTCAAGATAATACAGTAGGAGTGTAGCTCCCAGCTTCTCAGCAGAGCAGTTCCTTCCCTTTGTCCCCTTCTTTTAGCTTACCAGGAATGTTTAACTAGTGTCACCTGGTAAGCTGCTGCTCCTGGCCTGCACAGCTCAGTGTAGCTTAGTCCAGTGAAGGCTTGTCCAGTCAGCAAAATCACTGCCTTGTCTGGATGTCATTGCCCCCCTCCAGCCTTGTGCTGACTGCCTACCTCTGCCTCTCGTCAGGTCCTCAGTATCTGCTCTAGAAGATATTTGTAGCGCTTTGGTCGACTGGTGAAGCGACTTACAAGCCATCTCCACTGGGCAGGCAGGTAAAGCGACCCGGGTTATTCACCCCCTTATTTCCAAAGGCCTCTCCAGCTGGACCTGCTGTGGGATTGCTTGCTTCAGAAAGAACTATTACGTCCCATTTAATCTGTATGAGACTTCACCAAAGGCAGCAGCAGTGCAGGCAGAAATACACTTGATATTTAGCCTTTTTTTTTTTTTTTTTCTCCCCTGAGGCCAGGCCAATAGATTAATGTGCAAATCTGTAAGGTTGTCATGACTTTTCTAGTCTTGCATGTCCAGAAGGAGGACAGATTGAGTGGTGGTGGCTTTTTGGCAATTGGTTAGCCACTGAAAGATAGGAAGTCTGCAACAAGCTCTGCTTGATACAAGGTGTAGGCAGTCTGTGAGACTGCTGTGTGCGTATGCAGGGATGTAACTGATACCTCAGGGCAAGAGCGTGTGTTTGCTCCTGCAGAATGTAATACTGCTATGCCAACAAACCCACTGAGGCACTCCCAGCAGCTGTCATGATTTTAGTGGGTTTCAGTACACAGAAATACCATGTGTTGGTACTAAATACCATCTTATATCTGATGTAGTGTTAGAGACGTAACTATTAATCCGTTTTGTCTGTTGAACAGTTAAGAAATAATTTTATTTGCTATTTTAATTGACGAAACTACCAGTGGAGTGCCAGAGCTTTTCAACCCAGGCTCTGGGGTCTGGCTGAGCTGTGATTATAGGTTTCCCAAGTTTGTTTTTTGGGACAGCTGCCTGGAATTGTTGCCATGTGCTGACAAGCTTAAAGACAAAAGATCATTATGCTAACGAAGGCTTCAGAGGAGTGTTTCGGTGCTGTCTTATAATTAGAGCAATTCTTCTTAGTCTCTGTGGGCTGCTGAATCGGGCCTTCTGTGTTCTGAAATACTTCTTAAAAAAATTAATTCAAGTTTAGAAGATGGTAGGAGCTCTTCCAACTAGGGTTCTTTAGATTCTGGTAACTATTAGGCTACTTATTATAAAACCAACTTATTATAAGACCAGCGCAGAGACCTTCGAAGACGTTGTGCGACTCTTAAGCCATCCCTTCTGATGGGGTCTCAAGACTCCTGAAGAAGATGTGCGGAAGAGCTCCCTGCTCTTCACACATTAGGAAATGTTTCTGCACGAACCCTTAAAACAACAAAAACCATTTTATAAAATGACTTGTGGATGCAGGAAATGCAAAGCTATCCATTTTATAAATATCTTACATTGTTTCTGAAAACCTTATTTAGATTGCAACAGGGTAATGCCGAAAGAGGCAGTATCCAGTGTGACATCCCTGTTAGGCAGTTGTAAAGCCAAAGGTAATTCAGAAGGGTCTGAACAGTCGCTTGGTGTAGGTGTGACAAAAACGTTTTTATACTTAGGGTGAGCTTGAACTCTTTTGGATGCCCCTAAACTTTAGGTTAGGATTTGGGAATGATAATACCTAGGCATCTAGGGGGGAAAAAAATAAAAAAGCCTAGTGACACAAACTATGATTCCTTTAAAGAACCTGAGCACCAAAATCATGCTACTGAAATTTTTCCTTTGCACTTCTATGAAATTCTTGTTCAAGCAGAGTGAATTAAGACTGTGATAGTGGGACACATTGATTCTAAGATTCAGCTCATATAGAAATAAATGTTCTGTGAGAAGCTGAAAATGAAAGGTTTATCTTTGTGGCATGTTATTGTTGTGAGTTACTAGAGAATAAATTGTGCTTTTTTAGGTGACATCTTTTGTTTTCTTCCTTCCACATAAGAAATGCCCTTTTGATGTGTATATGTTCTGGAATTTATAAATTCTAACAGGAACAAACACACTGAGTTCAAGATACACGTGTGTTTTTTTTTCTTCTTTTTTTTTTTTTTCCCCCTAGAGAATCAATTATTAAACGCTACTTCTAGTTACCATTTCAGAATGCTTCTCTCCACAGTCATCATATTTACATGGCTTTTGACTTCTTTGCTTCTCAGTGCAATAGCTGTAATTGTTTATCTGTGGTTATGGTTGATATTACCCTTATTGGTGCTACATTTTTCAGCGTTTGCCAGCACGGATCGTTTCAGTGCACCTTCCGGCCTTGCCCGTCCATGTGCACTGCCTACGGGGACCGGCATTACAGAACGCTCGATGGACTGACGTTTGACTTTGTTGGAACTTGTAAGGTTTACCTAGTTAAGGTGAGACTTGTTTGCAAAGCCTCTGGAGAACTGGATTTAAAAACTAGCTGTTAAAAGCTACCCTTCTGCTTATTTCTGGTCTGTACACTTTGAGTCCTACGTACTGTTCTTTAAGCTTTGTTGCTTAGAGTTTGAATTATACGTAACAGAATTATACACAGAGGTTTCTGCTAGTTGTATTATGTAACAATATACATATCAGTCTATTTAAATGTCTTTTTTTTTTTTTCAGGGTACTTCAACTACTTTTTCTGTTATTATAGAGAATATTGACTGCTTTAATACTGGAATCATTTGTAGAAAAAATATTTTCATTAATGTTGGAAAATCTTTGGTAATATTTGATGACGAAACAGGAATTCCAGTAAGTTTCAGTCATTAACACTGATTAAAAGGTAGTATGTACACTTCTCTGAGTCTTTTTTTGCCTTGTTAGCAAAATCTTACTGTGCCACTTAAATAGCAGAGGCGTAAATATTTTTACCATGAATGCTGATCACATCTATTTTCTTCAATGGAAATGTTAAGCAAAACTTTGTCTATGTTTTTCAAAAATGTTAGATGAGATGATTGTAATTTTGTTTAGACTTTATTTTCTATTTATTTTCTGTCTTATAAAAATCCAGATATTTTGAAGTTGGTGTGAGTTTTGCTATTGATTCCCTAGAACTAAGAGTTTAGTTTGGTCTAGATTGTATAGAAGGAATATTCCTATACAGTTGGAAAAAAAAAAATACTAGTGACTGCAAATTTTATTTATTTATCCTCCACAGCCTGAATTTAATTTTTGTTTTGGCCAAATTGCAAACTATATTGCTGTAAATATTTAGTATTTGTAGTAATTTTGGTATAAGTAGTACTAAGCACCATTTATAGAATGACTACGTAAAGGAAGTTGTGTGTCTTTGTATGAGGTATCGTATAATAAAACCAGGTATCTGTCTTAGTCCCTGCTACAGATAATTCAGAATCTCATTGCTATTGGATAGAGACAAGAATTCTTTATGTAAATGTGATGGCAATCTCTGGATATAGTTAAACAGTTCCTTATTTCAAGGAGATGCTCCAACCATCTCTGTACTTATCCGTATTCAAAGAAAGCACATGGCTAAGACATGAATGCACTGATGTTTGAGTGAAAATCATAACCAGGAACCTGATGAACTATTAACATTTTAATCTTGACTCCAGTTGCTGTAACTCATCCTTTAAATTTGATATAAAATCAACTTTCAAAATAGGGAAATCGTAAAAATAGAACACAGTTCACGATCAAAATTCAGACCAGTTTTGCCTTCTGTCACTTTTTGGACCTGTGTCTGAGAAAAATGTCTTTCATTTTATTTAGGTGTTTCATTTCTTGTGAAGTGAACATTTTGTGAAGACATTACCTACTTTATAAGCAGCCTTGTTTTATTTTGAACAGAGCTTATCTAGTTATGTAGACGAACTACAGAAAATACAGTTATGGAAAGCTGGATTTTTCACTGTCATTCATTTTCCTGATGAGCACATTACCATTCTTTGGGATCAGAGAACAACAGTTCATGTACAGATGGGTCATCAGTGGCAGGTAAGTGGAAGTCAACAATGGTATTGCCATTTCTTTGAGGTATTTATGTCAGTCTTGTCTTAATAAGTTATCATTATTCAGAGAATAGATAATGTGGAACTCGTGTAGTGACTCACTGGCAGAGTCAAGGAGAGAAGCATTCAACTGCCTTGTCAATTAAAAAGTTCATTCTCATTTTTTGTGGGTGTTTTTAATTTTTTTTCCCCAGTCATTTACTGTCTTAGCTTCTGTAACAAGAGAAACAAATGTCTTTGAGGCAGCTTTCTCCTTCGCTACTGGAGCAGGTGTTATTTTTTTGCTGGAATATAAGAAAACACATAATGAACAAACAGGTCATTTATCTGAACAAAAGATTAACTCCTGTGTCAAAGGCCTGGAGATACTTAGTTGAAAGGGAATAATACTGATGTTGTCAAAATAAAATTTTCCGTAGCTTTACCATGAAGAGTTGAACTGTTACAGCTGAAATTTAGCTGAAAAGGATCAAATTCCTGACATTTATAATTAAGCAACTGAAGACTGGAACTTAAGCACGTTTTGACAATGGTTGTGGCTCATAGTGTTTTGTATCACATGGAAATATACTTTTAAATATATATAAACATATTTCTATATGATGTATTTAAAAACTTTACCATATGATATACATATCTCATATATATGTGTGTATGTATGTACACATATATATGTGTGTTTGTGTGTCTATCTGCTTTTTTTCCCCACAGGGTAAATTGGCTGGACTATGTGGAAATTTTGATTTGAAGACAGTAAATGAATTGAGGACTCCAGATAATTTTGAATTAACAAACTCACAAGAGTTTGGAAACAGCTGGACAGCTGTGGAGGTACATAGTAAAAAGAATGTATTTGCTAGTAGGTTTTTTGCTGTTACATCATATAATTTATTTACGATGAAATCAGAAATTCACTCCTGGAAGTATTATCATAGAATCATAGATTCATAGAATGGCCTAGGCTGGAAGGCACCTTAGAGATCATCTAGTCCAACCTCCCTGTCATGGGCAGGGATGCCACCTCTCGACTAGATCAGGCTACTCCAGGCTCTGTCCAGCTTGGCCGTGAACACCTCCAGGGGGTAGTCAGACAGCAACACAAATGGTGGTATCAGTGGTTCTTAGAGATACCACGATCTATGCTACAGAGTAGAGAAAAATGCTGTAAAATATTCTAAGTCTACGAGTGTTTTTGAAGACGTTCGAACAGTGGTCATTTTTCCTGTAATGGAAGAATTGAGAATTCTCTTTAGGCTGTGTCAGTTTAGCTTCCTTCCAATACCTCAAGGGAACCTACAGGAAGGCTGGGGAAGGACTTTTTACAAGAGTGTCCACTGGTAGGACAAGGGGAAATGGGTTTAAGTTGAAGGAGAATAGATTTAGATTGGACCTTAAGAAGAAATTCTTCAGTACGAGGGCGGCAAGACTTTGGAATAAATTGCCCAGAGATGTTGTGGCTGCCCCCTCCCTGGGGGGGGTGAAGGCCAAGGTGGGCGGAGCCTTGAGTAGCCTGATCTAGTTGAGAGGCGTCCCTGCCCATGGCAGGGAGGTTGGACTAGATGATCTCTAAGGTCCCTTCCAGCCTAGGCCAGTCTAGGATTCTATATAGCCCTTCTTGAATAAAACTGGTCTTTCGTAGTTGGAAATACTTAACTCTGAAACTGTACTGGTAGAAGGAAAAAAAGTCGGTAAACTTAAAGGAACTTTTTGTATGTTGTGTCTAGTGGTGTTTGTAGAAGTGTTCCTTCACCATCATCAGAGTAAAAAGATGTCATTTCTGACACTTACTGTATGTTGTCCAAGTGAACATTGTTATTTACGTAAGCTACGCTTTTTCGTTGTGAGGACTGCAGATGGGGACTGCAGGGGCAGCTCTGTGTACACCTGTCTGTATCTCTGTGGTTTTCTGCTGCTCTCAGACAAATGAAACGTTGCTTCAGATTGTGTACTTTTCTGCAGATTATCCCCTTGTAATTCTGTATCTTAGTCTGGCTTTAGTGTCATAAATGATGCATTTGTTTTGTATTTTTCATCCCTTTTTTTAAAAAACAAAACTGTGCTTCGCAAGTTCGAACACTAAGTGGTTATTGAACTGGTTTCTCACCTTGATTTTGCTTTCTGGTTAAGTGTGTTGACAGCTCTGACATTCGAAATCCATGCAGTTTGAATCCCCTTAGAGAGCCATTTGCCAAGAAGGAATGTGGAATTCTGTTAAGTGAAGCATTTGAAGCTTGCCATCCAGTGGTGAGTGGGGGTAAAGAGTGATGTGAAAGTGAACATGTCACTAGAGAGAAACTTTACTCTTCAACTTGCGTCACTTTAAATCTTCACCTTGTCTTCCATAACGTAATAATCTTGGCTACTGTAACAAACTAGAACACCCATAGCTATTCGGGTTCTAAAATGTGAATATTTAACTGGACCTGTTATAAGGATTATCTGCACTAGACAGTAGCCACTGGACACAAGTTTAACACTCTGCAACATAGATAATCCTGTTGGTACCCTCTGTAATTAATGCAGACAAAATTCCACCTGAATCGTGCTAATTTCTTTTTTTTTTCATTCTGAGCACTATTCACATAAGCATAGCAACTTGCTTTGTTTTGCTCAAATGTATTACGCAGTATGCACACTTTTCAGGCATATTTTAAATAAATTGACAGTTTCTTTGAGGCAGTATCAGATATGAAGAACTCAATCATAGAAAAAAATGCATGTATGTCCTTATTCAGGCAACCACCTAAGGAAATATATGAGCCCTACAATGTGTTCTGACAGCCACAGGCTCAGGTTCAGTTGGAGAATAAGGAGGAGTTGATCTTCGATGGAAAATTTTGTATCCCAAGATACTCAGTTATTGAGACTGTGTGCATGGCTTATAGAGTGTAAGTGTCAGAAAGGTTCCTATGGAGAAAGTAGATTTCATATGAAGGACAACCAGGAGTCTTTCAGGGTTGCTTTGTATCCAGGTGTGGAAGAAGTGGGGAGCTCATGTTAAAGCTATTAATGCAACAGTCCTGTATAACACAGGTAGCAACTAAATTCCTCATGAATCTGTAAGTGTTATTCAAATGTAAGTCCATGTAGGAAGTGTAACAGTTCAATAAGGAAATCAGCTTTGACAGGAGTGGATTTTTTGGAATCTTACCAATTCAAAATAAGGGGAAAAGCTACAAAGTGAATTTGTGATTATGTTTTAAATGTTACAAAACCATGCACAACTCAAGTTCATGTCAACATCTTAGTGAGCATGCTCTTAATGGGTCATTGATCTATTTGTGTTGCTAAGTACTATATAAGATTTTGATTTGTTCTAATAAAGCATTTATTGTGTTTTAGGAAACAATCTTTGATGCTTCAAAGACTTATGTATTAAATTTTGAAAGAGTCGTAGCTTTATATTGAGTTGATTGTTGCTCTGTCTGTCTTTCTGATAAGTGATACTTGTATTTCCAGATTGATGTCACCTGGTTTTACTCAAACTGCTTGTCAGATACGTGTGGCTGTAACCAAGGAGGTGACTGTGAGTGTTTCTGTACAAGTGTATCAGCGTATGCACACCAGTGCTGCCAGCATGGAGTTGCTGTGGACTGGAGGTCCCCGAGAGTGTGTCGTAAGTTTATTTAACTGGCATTGCCAGGGCTGCCACATCTGTAAAAGCAATCGTGTGAAGTTACCTGTGGCCATGAATTAAATCACTAAGCCACATTGGTACTCTTCTGCTGTTAATTCTTTGTTCCGTGATGTGAAAGTAAAAGACAAGGGAAGGCCATATCGGGATACAACGTGCATCCCTCAAGCCAGAGTTGCAAAGGTATGTAACAGCTCAAGTAATTTCCACCTTCCAGAGGACTTCGTAACAGAATCTAGAGAACATAGCTGCCTTACTGCTGCTCCCAAAAGAAGTGTGAAATGTAAAGGTCTTCTGAAGGAAAACAAGTAGTGTTTTAAGCAGAACTTTGTCATTACCTTAATATTCCTATTCAGCAACACTTAAAAGCTGTAGAAAACATCTAAGGCCTTTTACTATGGTGCCTAGTGCTAATGCCTTACAGGAGACCGTTGTTTCACCAAAGATATTATTTAAAAAAACAAGACAGAAAATGGAGGAGAAGCACTTTTCTAACTTTACAATTGCACAGAGAGAGTATGCAACTTGGTCCAAGTCCCACAGCAAATTTGTCGTAGAGTGAGAGTGTTGCTCTTCTTACAGAAATGATACACGTATGCGAGTTATCAAAAGACAGCAAAGCTTACCTTAACCACTAGAGGTCACAAAAAGACAGCTGTAGGTATGTAAGCTTGGTTATTTGCTGCTGAAAACAGTACTTTACTTAAATCAATATGGTTTATTTTATTCAGAACAGAAAGTAAGTACTTAGCAATAATTTAATAGAAGTTTGTAGTTTGTGTATGGTCTAACTTGATCAAGCATTTGGCCTACTCCTTAACCATAAAGGGTAGTAGAAAAACCTGTATATCTGCAGAATCTCCAACTGCCTTTTCTTTTTCTTTTCTTTTTTTTTGCAGCTTATGATTGCGAGTATTTCAACAAAGGTGAGTCCTGAAGGTGCTGGTAAAATTCAATAGAATCTTCGATTTCTCTATAAAAGTCTTAGTATTTTGTATAAAAGTCATTCTGTTAATGAAAACAATAGGGAATGATATGCTATTTAAATAGCCAAGATTCTGGTTTACTGGCTTATTTTGCTTTTTCAAAAGCTTTTCATTCCATAGTCTTATTTCTGGGCCTTTCCCAAGAATGTGTGTTTAACTCGTTTTTTTACATTTATGGATCCTGATTAACCAATTAAATCATTAACTAATTAATAGACTATTCAGCTGAACAGCAGTCCTAGCTAGGGGTAGCACTTGCTTAAGGTGTGCTGCAGTTCACAATTGACAAGATACTCGATGGGCTGGGTAAACCAGTCACAATCTCCTGCACAGCCTCTGGAGGGAGCCAGCTATTAAGGTATTAACGACTTCTTGTGCCCAGAAGGGGACTAACTCTCCAGTTAGGTGTGTCGGAGCTAGCTTTAAGCTCTTGAGTGACAAGCATTGCTGCTGCATTAGAATAGCTCTGGGAGAGAGGCACAAAACGTGTCTGAGGTGCTAGAGCAAACCTTGAATCTGTGCTGGGTGCTGTGCTGCTGTGTTAACGCTGGAGTCTGTATCCACACAATTTTAAAGTGACATTGTGAGTGTCTACATAGTTAGACGTGGCATACGTACAAGCCCTGCAAGCCAGCCCAATGTGAGGAATCTTCAGGACTCCAGATATTTATTCTAGAGTTTTAATCAAGCTCCTGTAGAAGCCTCGCTATCCAAATGGTTTGTGTTATTTTTGTTTTCTGTTAGACTCTATATTTTTCAGCAGCTTACCCCCGGAGAGATCTCGGAGAAGGACTGGCTTTTAATTAGAAGAGACTTGTACAGCGTGCCAGGCCCAAACGATATGGCCAAGAAATCTGTGTTTTCTCACGTACCAACTGCTGAAAAGATTTTGAGTGGGGTCAAATTGTTAATGCAATAGAGTTTGATCTAAATCATTGAGTCTTTAAATGAACTTAAATAAAGGCAAATTGAATGTAAGAGTGATTGCAGTTTTACATTTCCATGTTTAGTCTGATACTGGATAACCTTAGTGCAGTGCCGCTGACATCTGTGGTAGTAGCCAAGTGAAGCTAGATGACAACACAGACTTTTACTTGTTAATGAACTCTCACTGACAGAAATTAGTTGAAATAGTGGAGTTGTGTATGTGACCAGCTTATAAAAATGGTTATCGAGTGCTTCTCAGGCATAGCTTGCTATTGTTTGCTGATCCAGTTCATCAGTATTCAAGAGAGGATGTTTTAGAGATGCCAATGGGGAAAAAATCGCTGCTAAGCTCACGGTTTTCTTCTCTGCCTCAAATATGGTAGCATTCACCAGAATTAGTTTTGGAGACAGGAAGGTTGAGAAACTGTCTGAGACCAGAGAGAAGTTTTTTCTTGATGTAACTGTCACAAGTGCAGTGTGAAATAGTTCTAGTCTTACTAGAAGCAGAAGCTTTATGTCTTTGGTAGCTGTGGCTTCTTAAGTTTTGGATGAGCCTGAGATATGAGACTTAAACGTATAACAGTATTTCCAGAACACTGGATGTTTTAAGTAATTTTAAAAATGTTTTTCAGCTCCCTGCACTCTAGGTAACCAGGTGTCAGTGTACATGTTTAGCTAGGCATGGGCTTGTGTCCAAACTGGCCGCCCATTTATGCCACTGAAACTTTGCTTGTAGTGCAACCTCCATAGGGTTTCAGAACTCGTAAGTTTGAAGATTATGGAGAACCAGATTATGAGGGTAGGCTGCAAATTGCACTGCAAGCTTTTAACCTGTTAAAACAGATTTTAAGGGTCAATGGTATTGGCTGCAACTATCAGCTGAGAAGTTCTGGGATGCTTCTGCCTTAGATGTAGTGAGGTGAAGTGCTCCGGTGTGGTTTGGAATGTCTGGGTTTAACAGAGGTTTACCAAAAGAATTTCAAGTAACATTTGAAAATAAACTTTTAAAATACTTTGCTGCAGTGACATTGGAACAAAGTGTGGAGTTGTGACATCCTAAGATTTATGAAAAGATAACTCTGCATGCTTTTGACTTTTTAACTTAATGGTAAAATACAACCATTCCTTTGCTTATGATGTTGATCTCTTCCTGTCCAGCTTCCCAGTGGTTATGTTTGTGTCTGCACTGTTCAAGGAGTTCTTTGATACTTGATGACACAAACTTTTATTGCCTACAAAATACCTCACACTTTGGACACTAATAAAATAGATTTTTAAGAACATTAAGAAGGGTATAATCTGTTCAACCATACAAATAAACAATTTAGAGAGATCTCAGGGTGGTCTATAGAACACTGTTTACTTCTAAATCAAATAACCAAGGGATCAGCTAACTTCAATAAAGTGACTGTGAAACCAAAGTGGATTAGAGAGGAGAAGAAGAAGCTAATCATCAGTCTTGAAAATTTAAACTGGGCATTTTGGGCAGTTTTCAGAACAGGTACTTTCTAAAGGAGTTTGGCAATGTTTTGGTTGTCATTATAGTTTACTGCACAACAGCTAAATTTATTTTCGGAGTAGAGGGCTGTGTTTTTCTTTATGTGCTTTGTCTTAATATTTAGAGCTCAAGCATTTGTGACACTTGACATGAAAGATAATTCTGATTTATTTATTTGTTTTTCTCAACAGCTCTGGGAAAGGGCCCGTACAAACTGGTCAGCTATTTGGATGGAGGATTTGTACTGGCAGTGAAACTGGTAGATGGTGTTCTTTTCCCAGCGAGAGAAGATGATGTTGTTCCTGGACATGCAGTGAGCTTTATGCTGACCTCAGGACTTTATAAACCCAAAGCACATGGTAAAAACACAGTAACTTAGAGGCTTAAATAATGCAGAGCAAATTTTGCCCTTGAATATGAGCCCACATTTAAGAATAGGCATGGGTGAAAAAAATCTTTATCTATTAACTGACCGTGCACCTTTAATCTGCCAAAATTTTCATTTGGTTAGTTTTAGTTAGGTGATTGTAGCTTTTACAATAGATGCTTATGGTTGAAACCTCCCCTGCCCCAACCTTCAGAAGCACCAATCAGAGATTTAGCCCAGTGCTCTAGGTATGATTTTTCTCTCTCCACTTGTCCTTTGGCAGAGCTAGAGTGGGTGAGAAATGACACAAGAAAAGTACTCCCTCATTCAACCACTTTGCCACCATTACTCATTGTCTGCCCACTTGTATGGAGATGCCCCATAGGCACTGACCTGAGCCGTGTAAGAGTAGGCGCTGTGACTTTGTCTCCTTCAGGTCCTGACTTAAGTTTCCACTGAAGGAATGTGTTGCTTGTTCAGCAGAAGAAGGAAGTCCTGCACACCTTCAGACTGGTGGAGAAAGCTTACAAGAACGTTCACCACTTTGTGTCATTGATTAAATGCTAGAGTTGTCTTCATACACAACTTTTAATGGCCACAGAGCACTTGAGTCTCAGTGCAGTTTTACTGCCCAGAGTGCCATGTTCAGCTCTTTGGCTGCTCTGGAGGTGGCTGACTCTGTAATCAAAGAAGGGATATGGGTCAGTTAAAAAAATGACAAGCATTTGATTAGTAATACTGCTGTCTGTAGAACTGACACAAGAACTCATGTAACAGAATATCCAGGGCCAGATTTCTTTTATTAGTCATAGTTTTGAGACAGTTGTACATCATGTTCAGTTTAAGTTTGGAAAGGGAAGGTCAGTCCTGCTGTTCTATTCCTATATGAAAATCTCTTGCTCGGAATTTAACCTGGCAAATAAAATTTGTCCCTTATAGTCCAATTTGAGCAACTGACATTTAATCATGGAGCTTAGAAGAGCAATGCGATATTTCTCATATCCAGAGCTTTCTTCATGTGACATTCTTGGTTCTTTGGTACGCCAGAAAAAAAGATGTTTCTTGGTTTCAGACAAATAATAGACAAGGAAAAGTCTTGAGTATTGATGCACTGATTGGCTGTGTGGTAGGTATTACAAATCACACCGACTCTCTGTTGTTATTTAGCAAATAGCTACTTTATACAGACAGTTAATCATAAGATGTTCACAAGTATCACTGTTTTCCAGATTGAGATTTTTACGCTCAGCAAACAAGTTGGTCTTCCAGAAGTGTTATAGCAGAATATGATACTATATCTGTTTAATAGAGATCATTTGTTTTCTATGCATTCTTTTTTTTCAAAAAATGCTACCCAGGCCTTGAAGGTTAGTTGGTTTTACAGTAGTTTAATGGCTGTTTGCAAGAGAATAGCAGAGTTTGCAGCAAAATATAATGAAGTCATTCTGTGAGCAACAGACGCCTGTAACAGGCTTTATATCTGCCACTCTGCAACTAAGGCTTGCCTGAAATCAGCAGTACTGTTTTCAGGGTAAGGTATCATGCGGGTACATTTGCCAGAAAACAGACTTTGCTGTTAGCGTTCTTAGGGCAAGAGCTAGAGAGCTGACTGCTTAGAAAGCTGAATGCAAAATAGAGCTTTTGTAATTTATTTTTAGTAAAAGGCTGAGATCTTAAACTATAAATTTCTGATGTCAAATGTTACTTGTAAAGCTAGTTAGATTAAGTTTAATTTTTTTATTAAATAAATGGCTTAGTGAAGGCTGTAAACTGAATTTCAGCTTGACTGCAGAGCAGTGTTCTTTTATCCTAGTGTGGGCACAAATCTTAATCTGCTTGTATTCCTGTTGAAATCTGTAGGGTGTTTAGAAAGCTATTTATATGTCCATTAGAATCAAAAACTCTGAAATCCATATATACTAATTTTCTTAGAAAGTTTAGGCTATTTTCATTGATAAGGCCAAAGTTGCTCGTGCTGCTAATACGGTAAGAGTTTAGTAAAATGGGAGAATAAGTTTAGTCTATTATGCATATATCAGCAAGCAAATGACTTCTCTATGGTTTGTTTTTTTCAGATTCCAACTTGATTTCATTTGAAACAGCTGAGAGACCAAACTATTTTCTTCAATTGGTCTCCAATAATACTCTTGTTCTTTCTAAATGGAAAAAAAGTGAAGAATTTCACAACAGATCCACCTTTGTTATTCACAAGAATACGTGGCTTTCAGGATACAGTTCCTTTGAGTCATTTGCAAAACCAGGATACTTCATCCATGCTTCACCCTCTTCAGTTGAGCTTTTGAAGTATCATCATTCTGAGGAGTTTCGACTGTCAACCCTTTTTAAACTTGTAGGTAGGTAATTAATGTTGTGTTTTATGAACAGCAGTTTGCTCCCGGTGAAAGTAACGCCTAAATGGCTTTGATATTTTCAGAGGTGATGCAGTTGTTTTTCTCCTCTGCCTCACTGGGAGCTGTGGGTAATCTGTGACATGCGAGCTCAGAATCGTCTTCCTTAAACTTTATAGTGAGGGATGAGATTCTGTTTTCCTGTCAGAAGCCATTAAATAGCTAACACGCAACTTCGCTCTATTTGCCAGTTAGTTTTGAAAATACTTAGCCTAGTGTATATTTTCTGCCATTACTTGCTTCATAGGTGTTGAGGAAATCCTTAAGGAGTAGCACATTAATGCTGACCAATAGTGGATTCACAAAGTGAGTAGTGAAGAACAGAATCCATCTCTGAGAGTTAAGGCCTGTGCGTGACCTTTCTCCTCTTCTCTCTCTGCCGCCAGGGGAAGGCTCTCTGTACAGCGCCCTCATTGCAAGCTTCCTGGCCTCCTCTGAGCTCACGCTGTCCAGTGCTAAGGACACTGCCTGTAGATTACACCTCTCACACCTCCAGTTTCCCCTGAAAAGCACCTTGATGTTTATCCAAGTACCTCTCCTGGAGGCTCTGCCTTTTGCCTTGTTATCCCCTATGTTTCAGGCGCCCTCTCAGTGGAGATACCTGCCTTTTCTTGGGGATCTAGGTGTCCATTTCTGTCACATTTCTTGAAGAGCCACAGCTCTTGGATACACAACATGGACTGCTGTGGGAGTGTTTGTACCTACCTGAGAGATTCCCATTCCTGTAATATTCCCATTCCAGTGAGACACGGGGATCAGAAACGTAGGAGATGCTCTTAGGACCCTTCATAGGAGCTGGATGCAAAAGTTGCTCCTACAAGAACTGGTGGTGGAAAACACATTAAAAAATCACTGCTCAATCAAGCTCTTTCTTTTCCTTACTATTCTAAAAAAAAAAAAATAATAACTGTTTTCACGTATTCTTAAACACTTGGGAACCATGCAATGAAATGAAGATGACCTTACAGGTCCGTAAGATGGAAGAATTTACGTTGGCTTATAAAATAAAGCAAAGGAGATTGTTCATTAATCCATTTGTTTTAGTGTCTGCTTGTCTTGGTACATCAGGTACATGAAACTCATGCATATGACTTCACAAACTTCATTGGTAACTACTGCATGCAGAAATGGTTGGCCTTTCCAAAAGGGCTGGCAATTCCAAAATTGCTACAAGTGTGGTTTTTGTTCTAAAGCTTTTTATTGCACCGTGATTTTAAATGCGTTAGTAATTTGTTTGTTCAGGCAGCAGCACAATTTTAATAGGTATTCCTGGCATAAAATATTGTATTATTTTTGATATTATAATAAAATATTAATTCACTTTAAAAAAACACTACTTCTTGATTCTCTGAATCTGAAACTTGTTTACAAGCAAAGAAAGAAAATGGAATATTAGAACAAATGAAGCACGGCCTGGCCGTGTTTTACAGTGAGTGTGTTGAATCTCAGCAGAGACAAATCTGAAACAGGCACTGACTTCTCTGACAGAAGAGGCCAACTGTATGCCTCGTAGAGTTTCTTGTTATCAAAACATTGAATTAAAGTGTTAATGGTGGCATTGTGAATCTGCCGATGTTTTGCGGTGCATTATGCTGACAGCCTAGTGCAGCTGTTGACTGGCACGCTCCAACTTCAGAAAAAATGACAGATTTTGTCATTGCCAAATGCCTGTTGCCTCTTGACAAATGCTTGTAATCGCAGAGCCGTTGAGGTTTTTGAACGGCAGAATTGTGGAGCTAATGCTATTACCAGGATATTCGTACAGCATTTCAAGCAAGGAACTTTTTTTGGACATAACAAAAATATCTCCTTAGTCTTTTATCTTTGAGAGAGGAATGAAGAAGGTTAAAATGTGTTCCAATTCTCAGTGGTCATCCATTAACACAGAGTGGTATGTCTTTTCGAGTGCGAAGTCTTTACCCTCCAGTCATTATACCAAAAAATCTTATCTATGCCGATGGAAAACTAAAACAATTTACCTCAGCAAGTGGGATCAGATCAAATGATCAAGAGGCATTTCATTAATCACCACATCCGAGGGTTTGGATTTCAGAGTTTTATAAGCAGAGAAACATAGGGCTTGAATCTTTCTCCAGTGTACTTTCACAAGGGCCAGCCTGCTGATGTAGGGTAATTACATGGTCTAAAAATACAGCAGCATTTGTTTAAGTTAATGGAAAAGTTACACCAGCTCCAGAGTGCACAGGCAAAAGCGTGCTGACTGTTGTAAATGCTTTGCATATTAGATCAGAAACTCTTGAACTGGGAACAGCTATTCCTGCGGAATCAGAGGATAAGTATCGGGAGCAGAATAATAGGCCCAGTAAATCCCCTTGGCCAGAAAGTTCCTCATGAGATGATTTCGTGCTGTGACGCACATTCAAAAGGAAGAATTTTAAATGACCTGAGCACCACAGCAATAGATACATGTCTGCTTAAAGTCAGCTGACGAGTCACTTTTTCCAGTTTCCTTGCAATAAATACTGCCACGCTGAAATACTTTGACTATAAATTGCGCAGATATGATGGGCTAACACTGCAAAGCATTTTCTGTAAAAAGTCACTTCATCTTTTAAATTGGGTTGTTTTCATATTTAGATTTGTCTACTTTCCTGTTCCCACAAACATTTGAGGGTTTGAGCTGATAACTGAGTTTGAATATCCGGAGTATACTTACAAGAGAATACATTTTGCGTTCTGTGCAAGAATTTTTACTGGCAATGGATCAGTTTGCATTCAGTCAAAAGAAAGAATGAGCTTAAGTCTTCCCAGATGGACAGGTGCAGAGGTGTCGTGTAAGAGTGATCAATTCATATTTGAAATTACTGGGAGGTTAGTGGATGTAGGGAATCGATATTTTTATGGATATAGCTGTAGTTTCTTTGCCCTTTTTAAAGATAACGTGCTCAAGCTTGTTACGTTTTACCTTTCATAGAATTATCATAATAGGCTTTACCTTTTTAAGATCAATCACTGTGAGTTTATCATAAATATAAGTGTATGACTTGTCCTACGCAAATTCTGCAGCAAAGTTCTTAATGTTAATTATGTGCTTTAATAGCTAACTTGCTGTAAATACAAGTCTTGTCTCAGAATTTTCAGCTAAAATTAAAATCTCAGGATGCACTAAGTATATACGTGCTGCACAGAGATATTTATCAATGTTTGCCTGATACAGAACATTTTTCGTTCCATACAATGTTTGCGCTTTAAGGAAGCACATTGAAAAGCACAGTACAAAGCTGAAATGGAATTAATTTTAATTAAAAACATCTTTTACAAAAGCATCTTGGCACCTTAAGTCAGGTTTGTGCATGATAGCCTAGACTATTTTCACTTCAACTTACTCTTACCCGTTCCCACCAGTCGAAATTAGTTTTCTGGAATGTCCCATTATGAGTAACAGTGAGTTGCTCTTAAGTTTATTTCGAGCTTGTATGCTTTTTCAGTCCAAAAGATCACGACATGGGACCTGGGATTGGATAATGCAGAGCAACCGGTGGTGTACCTGCATATCCTGGGTGTGTCACTGCCCAGGTCTGCTTGGTAGCTCTTGGAATCGCACTGAGGTCACGGTAGAGTTCTGACATCTCTCCCCTTTACACCACAAACACAAACATTTGACCTCCCATTTTTGACTGAATAAGTAGGAGGAGGTATTATAGTTCCATTAATATGTTAATATAATCATATTCCTCCAGCATTGTAACAGTAAAATAAAGCAAAAGTATTTGAGAGGTAGGAATTACACTTCACTTTCAGTGATGTTTTGACTAAGGACAAAGTTCAGTTTTCCCAGTGATACTTTCTTACGTTTCTCATTGCAGAAACTTAAAAGTTAGAGGCAGAGTTTGTTAGTAGCTTGCGTGTGTTCAGTGGGTAGATAGGATTTCATGTTTCTAAACTCCTAACTGAGGAGATGGGCAATCTGCGTTACTACGCGGAGTTTTGCTGCTGTTATAAATAGAGCTAATTCTAAAGGAAATTGTGTTCCTACAAGAGTTTAAAAAAATATTTGGGAAAAGCAACAAAACAGAAGGAAGTGTTGGGTGAGAATGAAAACCCAGATACCTTATTTTTTCATTACTTTTAAAACTTTTATTTTAAATACCTTTCATTAACATTAGAACACATGTCAACCCGAGGTGACTGTCACCCAGGGCGTAATTTACCATTTTGTGAAGGATTTGCTGTGTCACTGAACGGAAGACAAATGCTGCTAGACTTCACCAGGAGACACGGGGTTATTTTCAAATGCCATGACAAATCCTTTTGAGGAACACATGCCTTACAGAAGAAGCTTGACTCATTGTCTGTAAACCGTGCATCGTGCTTTTGTTGGGAGTGAACTGTACTTTTGCCCAGAGTACAGTAAGCTCGTATTACTGGTTGTTGGAGGGGAAATTTAAGTATTAAAAAAATGAGAAGCATGTGGTGGAGGGGGCTGATGAGCATCCTGGCTGGTGTAAAGTGTTTGCAGGGTGACATGCAAAATCCAGAGTTTCTGAGCTGTGGTGGTTTGTAGTAACAATAAAGCTGGAAGGTTGGTCCCAGCTTTGTTAATGTCTACAATTGTTACAGAGAGCGAAAAAACCATTTTCCTCAGTTTAAGGAGAGGGATTCTTGTTACTGCATTCCTTAAACCCTAATGGTTGTGAGCATTGGAGTCATAGTTAATATACAGATGTACTAAAAAGAGGTAGAATTAATTATTTTTTAAGTATAGAGATAGTTTATTTTCTCTTGGTTCTCTTCTGAATTTATGTTAGTTCAGAACATGTCTGGGCCTCTGTTTGTCCCCATTTCATGGTCTGTCTAATCTCTAATCAGGAACTGCATCTTGCTGTGGTGTTTTCTTTTTTCACAATTGCTTGCACAATCTATGAGAGAGGTCTTTTGGCTGCTTAGGTATTCCAGAAGTCATGTTGCCACTAATGAGAACTTTAAAGATGATTAATGGCTAAACTGACATTCCCCAAATGCTGGAAAGGTGTTTTCCCATAATTCATAGTAAAACACAGATTTCTAGATATTTATAATTTATAGTAAAATATTTATAATTTATAGTAAAACACAGATTTCTCGATATTTGATGGGTTTACTGTGACATACTTGAAACTTCTGAGATACTGAAAACAATCCATGCAGTATATTCAACCCTTGCTGTGGTGATTTAGTTCGTTCTTTTATGTAATTTACGCACTAAAAAGCTAATATAGCTCGTCTGGCATACTGAATTCTCTAAAATCCCTTGACTGGGATTTGCAGTTGAGCGCGAGTTCATTCTTGACCGAAAGTGGTGTTTCTGAGCTCCTTAACAAATGCTATGCCTTTATGTAGAAATTTGCTCTATTTCCTTCAGAGGCGTTCAGCACCAGCAAACTATGAACCTAAACTGTAGGAAAGCTTGAGAAAAACATGGCAATAATTATGTAAAAGTCAAAGTTCATTTGGGGAATGGGAGATGGTGTGTTAATCCCAGCACTTGGACCTGTTAATTCACAGTCACTGTTCTGCTAAGTTAAGCTGTCGTTTTTGTCCGGTTACAGTGTGTCTTCTGCAAATTTGTATGGTTGCTGTGTTTGAACCCTCTGGGATGGTGAGGGTTGGTGGCAGGAGTTACAAGTTACGGATCTGTCTCTGTACTTAATCTAGGGTAGTCTGGTGGATGAGATTTTCTGGATTCTAGTTGCATATACTGTTATTGCCAAGAGGTCTCTGATACGTTCTTCTTGTCATATATTGTCCTTTTGTCCCTAAACCTTACCACTCTGACCTGTCTGTGTATGAAGCTGCATATGTAGTTAGCAAAATGTATGGAAATTATTTCCTTCCTCTATTAGATTTAAGCAATTTAAGTTGATTTCTCTAGAAGATGTTACAGAAGAATTCATTGACACATACTTAGTTTTTTATGGGAATATAACTATAAATGCACTTGTTACTGTCCTGAGAGTTTTGTTTATAAAAGCAGTGGCAAGTTAGATCCTGGGATAGAGTGACATGTAGGTGGGATAACGCTAGATGGCAACATACACGCTCTTTTGAGTTTGATTTATACCTTTGATTGAAAAGTGTCTTCTGTATTTTAAAATAAGACATTAATAGTTAATAACGGCAGAGAGATATTTACCTCTAAGTGCCGACATCCCTAAATTGCAGGAAGAACAATTTATTAGGATCTTCACTGAAAAACTGACTGTCTCCAAGATATGAAAGAGCTACTCTCTTTATTTCTCTGTCAAGCAGAGAACAGCAAAACTTAAAAGCAAAAAGACTTCAAAAAGACCAAAAGTTGAAACTTTTTCTAAGTAGTAAGTGTTTTCTTTCTGGTCATTAGTGTAAAAAACTGCTGAAGAGCAGCAGCTCTTCGTAGGCTCTGAACAGTATCGCTCCAAGATCAGGTTTGCCAATCTAGAGGGGACCCATACATCAGGCTGGTGAGCTTCTGTAGGTATAAATGTAAGGGAAGTGTTGCTGCCCAGCCCTGACGGCTGCAGGAAAGGGCTGGGATGGGAACTTGTTGTTCAGGTACCGAAATCCAGATTAGGTCATGCGGGTGTTCAGTAGCCACCGGGCTGATCTAGGCTTGTGCGGGAAACTGTTCCACATGTAGGTGGGGCAGGGCTGCAGAAAGAGAAAGAGCAATACTGCATTTGAACATGCAAGTTCATGTCACCTACATGTGCTGGCCACGAATTTGTTTCTCTCAGATATTATGCTCAGTCCATTTTCTCTTTACGTTAGCTTTATAAAGTTCCTGCATAATTTAATGCATTTTAGAAGTGTAGCTAATCCTTATTTCCATTTATTCTGACTTTAATGTCTAACTCTTCCTCTATCTACTTTGCATTTCAATGTTGTGAATTTGAAGTCTTTCAGTAAACGCTATCTGCATAAATACTCTGAAAGCAGTTATTTCTTGGTAGGTAGTTTGATTTCATTTGGGTTTATTTGTTCTAGTTTGCCGTGGTGTTTCATTATTAGTACTCTTTTGTCTGGTAGAGTGTATGGTTTGAGTTAAATTTTGCAAGACTACATTTCATCTCATCTGAGTTCCTTTGCTCATTATAGGAGCAGCTAGAATTTCAGATTCAGAATGTTTTGAGGTTTCAATTAATTTCTCTTGGAGTAACTATTTTACACTGCTTTCGAGAAGATCAGCTGCTAAGATGTATTGCTTGAAAGAGCCTAAATTGGCATAATTACTTGTTGCTTCGTTTGGAATGTTATGTCTTTTGGATTTTAAAATACGATTGTATCATTCAAGCTTCGTATGTAATGACACAGCTCTATCTTGCCTGGCTTTTATTTTCCAGTGATTGTAATATACAATAAATGTGTCTAATTCGGTGTTGTGTTTTATACTACAAAAAGAGGCTGGAGAGCCAGCACATTCTAATGTACTCTGCATAAACATAAATTGTTTTTCTATGTTTAAAAGACCTTAGTAATTAAAAAATATTACCATTTTTATTTGTAGAGAATACAGATAGAAACAGTAAGAGATTTAGAGCTGCGGTGAACTTAGAGTGAGTCTGTTAGTGATATATGTCAGTGTGTGTTTCTGGAAAAATATGAGAGTAACAGATCTCCATTGTTTTTTCAGACGTCAAATTTAAATTTCTGTCCCGTTCTACATGTGAATGGCGTTACGATGCCTGTACAAGTCCTTGTTTCAAGACATGCAGGGACCCTTTGGGAAAAAACTGTCAAGGAGTACCGAAGTAAGTATCTGTATTTTTAGGGGCAAGTCGTAGTTTGGGTAACATACTTATGCAGCTTACTAAGAATAAGAAGGACCAAATGTAAGCTCAGTATAGCAGGACTGCGTCCTTGTATAATCATAGAATTGGGAGGTTAGTGAAGGAGAAAAGGACTAAATCCTGCTATGGCAGCTACACAGAGGTGACATTTCAGTTGTTAGGTAAGTGCTGTCAAATTCTGGAATGCCTTTCAAGTAACTTTTCAAGTATTAATAAGAGGAATGATCACAAATTAGTTTCAGGTAGTTGTACCCCTACTTTTTCACCAGCATTGCAACAGCCGTATCTGTCCATGCCTTTTCATCCCAATTGGAATTTGTGCTAAATCTGATGAAAGTGGCATTTGGGTGCTAGTGTGTAAAACTGTTTGGCATTTCTCAAGCATTGGTATTCGCTATTGAACGTGCAGCCGTTCATTTCAAAGGCTCAGTATCTCAGAGTTCATGCTTTAGCTTAGATGTGAGAATGGAAGCCATGCAATGGCATTTTGAAGTAGTACACTGAGGTGATGAAACTTGTATAGAACAAGACTTAAAAATACTTCATATATGCTTAAAAATACTTCGTACATGATTTCTGTTTTCCTGAAATTAAATGCTTGATCTGGAAGATACTGTTAAACCAGTTAATGATAATTGTTTTTCTTTTAGAGTGGAAGGATGCTTTCCTGCCTGTCCTCTCAATATGCTGCTGGATGAAATCACTCAAAGATGCGTGTATTTTGAAGACTGTATGTTTGAAAAATTATCTGTTATGTATGATAGCTTATTAATTTCTTAGGTCTTTAGTAACAATTTTCCAATATAGGAGCTTAAATTTGTGTAGAGATGACCTTAGTCCTATGAATCTTGAGCTCACTAAATGTACCTTTTGGTTAAAATAATTTCACTCCTCAAATCTGAGACAAATATTAAATTTAGAGTTTATTTTTGTCTATGAATTTTAGATGTTTAAAGGCAATCAAAAAGATCAGAGTTATACGAGTTAATGTATAACTCTGTTAGCTTCATGGCTGTAATTGATGACAAATTTCAGACTACTGTTTACTTGTGTGTAATTTCAGGCATTGAACCTGCAGGTGATAGTCTGCCTTTGCCACTCAGCACTCTGACACCAGCAGTTTCACACATGACATCAAGTACAAGTTTGGCAGTGATCGGTGAAGCAGTAACTGCCTTTCCTGTACATGAAGCCAAAGACATGGAAACATCTGCTTCAAAATTGCAACTCACTGCAACTACAGAGAAAACTGAATTTAGTAATGCAACCCTTCCAACCATAACTTTATCATCAAGTGTTTCTTCACAGTCAACAGAAATGTCACTTGGGAGAAGCACTACAGCTGTGTCCCGGACAACAAAATCTAATGTCAGCTTCTCTTCTCCTGTTGACGTTTCTCCGTTGTTTCCATCTACTGTCAGTTCAGAAACTTCCACCAAGATACAACGGATAAGTGGTGGTTCCACTAAGCTATTGAGGGCTACAGAACCTCCAACTGTAACTGCTACACATGCAGTGACTACAAGCATGGAACTGGAAAGCAAACCAATTGCTACTTCTGTTTTTACTGGAACGCCACTTGTATTTAGTGCAACAGAAATACCAGTCAAAACTAAAATAATGGAAATATCAGAAACAGCTGCAAGAACCCTTCCCACAAAAGAAGCACAAGTAAAACCAGAAAGACTTTCAATGTTTACACCCAGTCCATTTGAATCAATAACAGAAAAAACTACTGTGCATCTGCCCCAGTTTTCCACATCACTTCTGAGCATGCCTTCATATACATCACCAGTAAACCTAACAGCAAGTTCAGAAAGGTCAAAAATAAGCATAGGACAGTCTTCTACCACAGTAACTAATGTTACAGTAACATCATTTTCTACTGTGGCCACTACTTTGTTAAAACCAGCAACAACAGATGCAGCGATTGTTTTAACTGAGCAAAGCGTAAAGACTATGTTTTCCCCAACATCCTCACCACCTGTTTCATTAGGAAAAGCAGCTACAGAAGCTCCCCTTGAAATGGTTCAGCACCTGACAGGCACTGCAGAGGTACCTTTCACTACATCTCTAGGTCCAAAGACAACTCTGCAAACTCAAGAGAGGTCATCAGAAACAACTTCATTATCATTTACAACTCAAAAAATGAAAACTTCCAAAACAGCCTCTCATGTGTCAAGTTCCTATTTCCCTCCATATTCACTACGTTCTAGTTCTACAGCTAAAGAATCTGTCACTCTTTCTACAAGAAGACCTTCAATCTCTGTTCCTACTCCTGCTTCTCCAGCTTCAGCTGAATTAAAAAAAACGTTTAAAACTGTTTCAACTACAGAATATCCCTCGTACACAGTTCTAAACACAACAGACTTTCTGACTACATTATACGCTAAATACCCTGTTGTGGCTCAGACGGGCAGAGTGACACCTTTGTCTGTTGAGGTACCATCCCATTTTGAATTAGCAGCAAAGTCAACGTTGTTTTCTGGAAAAGCAGGTACTGAGTACAAGTCACCTCTGGTTTCAAGTGCAGTGAAGACAAGCACCTTGGCATATTCAGGTAGTGTTAGCACATCAGCAATGAAAACCTCTGTCCTGTCAAAAGAAACCACCACAGTTCCTTTTGTAGCTACAGAGGGTGAGTCAGCTCAAAGAACATCTGTCCCTGGATCTCCTCTTGCTGTTCTTAGTGCAACTGAAACCACATTGTTAACAACACAGCCTGATAAATCACAAGTGGAAGGAATTACTAGAATCTCTACTAGGAAGTCGTCTGCTTTCTCTTTTTCACCATCAAGTTCTCTCCTCACTTGGAACATTTCTCTTCCTTCACTACCCTCCTATGGAAAAGAAGCACCACTGACAGCTTTTAGTCCTGTGCATACATCTCATAAAACAATTTCTTTGTATCCAAGAACAACTCTAACAAAATCTGTGTTACCAACAGAAAAGACCTCTCCAGTCCCGACTTTCTCTGTTTTATCCATTATAACAGAACAATCAAGTCCAATAACAACAGTATCTCATGACACATCACGAAGTAAAGGCATTTTGAACGTCACTCATGCCACATCCTCCCCATCCTCTGAATTCAGCAGTCAACTCCTAACAACCAAAAAAGTAATGACAGCCAAAGAAAAATCAACTCTGACTCCTTCTGTTGAACTTCCACTAACAAAGTCTTTTTACACTTTCTCCACCTCTCATTATCTAGCAGATAAATCAATTTCTTCACCTTCTTTAGTGCAAAGGGTACTGGAACTAACAACCACACCAAAATATCCAGTAGAAAGTAAAATAGTTTCTACAGCAATGAAATCTACAGTCCAAAGTATAACAGAAACATTAAAACTTACAGCTACTACAGCTCAGCCGTCCTTTCCTGTGCCTGCAGTAGGCTCCTTGTCGTGGCAGGCTTCAGGAGATAAACTTCCAGTACAGACTGAAAAGACTGTGGTAATACCACATTTTTCTACTCGGGAGGCTTTGGAACTTGGTCATCAGACTTCTGAGCCTCCGTTGACAAGCCAAAGCATTACCCCAATTTACCAGTATCCTACAGAAACTCTAACAAAATCCACTGGTCAGCTCCAAGATGTCTTTAGCACAACTGAAGCTACGGTAGAATCGGCTTCCTCCTACCCCTTAATCACCTCATTACCTGAAGGTATTCATTCAAGTATATTGCCTACCTCCCTGGGTCCTACACAAGTTGTTTTACCGTCTGAAAGAGAGTTGCGTTTAACTGATTCAATCACTCAGCGGTATGTATCAAGAACTTCTGTTATGCAGTCTACAGTCCCAACTAGAACAACAACTGAATTGATTTTTGGCACTAGAATTCTCCCTAGCTCACCAAAAGTGCTTACAGCTTCCTTTTCTTTAGCAACTATTAAAAAAGATGCATTTCCTTTGTTTTCTACACAAAAGGCAGGTACTAGTCTAAAACCCACGTGGCAGGCTTCGTTTACTGAATCACTTGATTCAAGTCAAATGCTAGAAATGACTACAGCTTCACCAGGATCAAAGTCAACCTCTGCATTGGTTTCCGTACCAGAAATAACAGAAATTCCCATTGCAGTGGCGAGTGGGCCATCCACATCAACGAGCAGAAGTGGTACAGGGGAAATGGTGGCGTTGCCTAAGCAGGTCACATTTTCAACCACCTCCTACAGTTCCAGGTTTCCAGCAGGTGCAACCTTGTCAACTGTGGCCCTTTCATCCACTGTAGCTTCGGCCTCTTCAATGATAAGCAGTGCTGGGCAAGATGTTAGTGTTGTATCACCAACTTCCGCAGAAGCAATATCAGGACCCATCACGAGCTCTGTGAAGCCCACCTATTTTTCTGTTACTTCAGAAGCAAAAGGAGCCATGCCCTTCAGTACAGTAACATCTGGAGAGCCAGAATTAACAACAGAAGTCCAAGCTGTCCCTACTCAAGGTGCTAGCTTTACCCTAGAAACATCTCAGACATATGACTCTCCATATTTTGCAAACATAACTGCAGTTCCTTCTAATTTAAGTGTATCGATGCTGTCCACTGTACGTTCGTTCTCTGAAACAAAACCTTTTTCTTCTGTAGCTGCATCATTGCTCAGTACTACTGAAACTTCAAAACTTGAACTATCATCTGAGGGGCAGACACCTTCTGTGAGTTCACTGCTCATGGTATCTGACCATTCGAATGACACAACAGCTTCATCTGTTTCTTCATTTGCCTATTTATCAACCAAACCACTTCGCAGTTTGACTACAAGGTTTTCTGATGGGCTGGCAACAACTGAATCTGTGTTGGGAGTCACAGCATCAGCTTTTATGCTGCCTACAGAAACAACAACTCTTCAAACTTGCATAGTGAGTAATAATAAATATTTATCTCATTGGTTTTGATTATATCTTCGTTATTTTACACACTGATTAAAAAAAAGTTGTGACCCATATTTTGATCTTCAGAATTTAAAATAACAGGGAGCCTTTTTATTTTCTCAACTTTATTTGAAACTTCAGAGTATTTTATTGCATGTAATGTTTTTTTGTAAGTGCTATAATACGCTGTGTTACAGGCCTCAGTATTCTGACTATTACAGGAATGGGGGATTTTTTGGGTAAAATACGGTGCTTTGTATTGTGTAATGGTAGAGGGATTTTTTGGCACCCTTAAAGTATATCTTTCTAGAGATCCCTGTTACCCTGTTACTTATACCTTTCCATGCTTTTTTTTTCTCAACTTTTTGCAGTGTAAAGTTAAAAAACCAGTAATGCTGTTCTCTGCTTTACAACAGGACAGCAGTTTTAAACTGTCCTTTGAATGGTTGGGTTATCAAAGGTGCTGTTCACTTCTAGTTTCCCTCAGTGTCACGGGGATACATAAGTATTCTGCACCTGAAGAGCATGAGCTTGTTTTTGAGCAAATACTCTGCAATATTGTGATACTAGCTTGGTAAGAACGGTAACGTATGTCTTTTATTAAATATGCCTTAGCCAATCACAGAGAATGACTGCATAAAATACATTTGCTTGGATGGACAACTGATCCAAGTTAATAAGTCGCAGAACTGCCCATACAATGCAACTCAGCCCAGCTGTGGAGTTTTAGGATTTGCTACTCAAATGAACGGTGACAAATGCTGCCCGAAGTGGGAATGTGCATGTAAGTTTTAATTATGCAGTATTTTTGAAGTGAATTTAGGTCACAATTTAATATATTTGTAAGAATGCTAAGAAGTGACAGTTCTGTACTATGGCATAGAAGTAGAAGATGCATATTGTGCAGATTAGTCATTGTCTAACGCAACTTGTAAGTCTAGTTCTACATCCAGGAAAATAAAATCAAAGTGCTCCTTTAATGAGGGATATTCCTCTTACCCAGCTTTAGCCGTGTGCGGTGGACACATCCAGATCTGACTTAGACCCATCTTGGTTTATGTAATCAGAGGACACTTTGTCAACATAGAGGATATTTCGGTTCATCTTCTATCAGCTTTGGGTTGTGAAGATTCCCTAGGCTCTCTCGGCTAGCTCTGTTCACAGCTGGGGGACTCTGGACATGCAGCTGCACTAAAGTCGCTCCTGTCATTTACCTAGAATTGGACAGGAAGAATCCCGACTTTAAAAGAAAATTCAGTTTAGTCCATAATAGCAGAGAAAGAATGCAGAGGTAAGCGATGCTTATTTCTGCTTAAGCGCTGGAGTTTAAAATAACTGAGAGCAGAACTCCAAGGTCTTTGAAGCACAGAAGCTTTCGCAATAAGACTGGGAAGAAGGAAGACTTCTCCATGAGCTCCTGCCTTAGGAGCACAACTATAAGGGAACTAACCATCCCTCATGATCCACTGTCGTTCATCTGTTTTGCTGATTTGAAGTTTGTAAAAATAACAAACCTTTGCTCGCACGAGCTGCGAGAAAATCACCAATTGCCGAGATGCGCAGTTTGTCCCACTGAAATATGCAGGATTTGACTCTGCTGTCCAGTTATTTACAGAGATGCAACAGAATCAAATATAGCCAAAAGTATGCACTGCATATGTGAAACTCCAGTAAGCTAGGTAATCTTATAAAATGTATTGGTTTATCTTCATATGCTGTAATATTTACAGACATTCTAAAGTAAGTTAGAAAAAATAATTACTTTTTAAATTTTTATTAGGTCGTTGCACAATTTTCTCTGATCTGAGCGTTATAACCTATGATGGAAATCATTTGGCTTTATTCAAAGAAGCATCCTACATTGTCAGTCAAACTCAAGACGAAACTATAACCATCCACGTCCTTGACTGCAGAATGGTAACTACCATTTATGAGCTAACAAATGGTGTTCAGTACTGCTAATAAAATGTATCTTAAAAGAAAGGGCATAGTAATACTATGTAGTTGAGGTTAATTAGTCACTTCTACCCAGTTTGCAGTTTGCAACACTAATGAATTGTATAACACTTGTATCGCTTTAAGATACATGTGTATTTCCTTTGGAAACAACTGGAAGGTGTCCATGTTATTTTGTTTTACGCATAAAGTAGGCAAGATGATACGACATCAAGTGGATGTACATTCATTACTCACATATATAACATGATCATGTTATACATATCACCATAGTTTACTGGTGTACCACTGGCGTATTTCAGTGTGTGATTTTTCTATGGAGCAGTTTTTGCTGGAAACGACAATCTTCAGAGCCACAGAAGACTGATCTTAATGCACTTTGTAGCGCAGACTCGAAACTGCGATCAGCAGTACTTTTCCTTATTTAAAAACGTGCTCTCCAAAATCCTTGATGTCCCAGTACCTAAAAACAATAAACAGCTAATGTATAAAGATTTTGCACATCACAACTATGGTTGATGTATTTTTATTTTCTCCACAGATTAATTCAAATTCAACTTCTCTGTGCCTGGCAATGTTGAATCTAACCTATGCATCAAACCAAATTCTTATCAATCGTTTAAGTAGAAAAGTAAGTATTTCGTAGGTTTGTGTTTCTTTGCCTTTTAGACAGCATCTTACTTCTGTAATCAACTGTCTCCATGTGGATACTGAAGATTAGAGTAGGACACAATAGGTCATATAATTTTTTCCAACTTTGTAATTTAGTAAACTCCTAGTAAGTTCAAAGAGCCAAGGACAGTTATACTGAGGTAAGTTGCAGAGCAAGGCACATAAGCTGTTTGTCTCTTGAGTATATGTATTATCTTTGTGGAGGTGAGCCTGACTTCTTTTGAAATTATTTATGAGTTAGATTCATAAGCTGTCAAGAATCTGGCTTTAGTTTTTCTACCTACCTCACTTGGCATCTGACAGTTAACCTTTTCTCTCTGTATTTTAGATAACAGTAAATTCAAGATTTGCTTGGCCTACTGTTAGAAAATATGGATACAAAGTTGAGGATTCGGGCTTCAAGTATGCAGTTGAGACCCCAACAAAAATCACAATTCAGTGGTTTCACAACACGGGTGTGATGGTTATTGAGTTTAATAGTACCAGAGAACCAAGAGCTTTGGGACTATGTGGTAAGTATAGAGTAGTGCAAGATGCTTTAATAGGGAGACACGATTTCATAATGACATAAACTATCTTTTGCAAGATCTGGTCCAAAAGAGTTATTGCAAAGTTTAAGATACTATTAAAATAAAATTATTATTGATTTTGTTACTTGTTAATGCTTGACATCTATGCATGTAATCACTTTTTACCTATGATGTTGCTTCTGACTGTAACCTGTTTGAATCCCAGGCATGATTGCTGTAACCAAACCCAAGAAGCAAGGACAGGCATAATGTCAAACAGTGCACACAGATTTAGCATTTGGTATCACTGATAGGAAGTGATATGTGCTATTTTCAGGTTCTAAAGATCAGAATTGACAGGAAACCTTAACTTGAGAGAAGTGATTTTAGTTTGTCTATTAGAAGAAATAGTTCAGAGGAAATTTTTAATAGTAGTGGGTTAAGTAACCATCGTGTTACTCTCTGCTAGGTCTGCTGAGAAGTTTTAATTTGTTTCTTTCTAGAAATCGTATCTCTGAAAAAGTTCTTGGTGCTGTAGCTTTTGCCAGTGTGCGTTTGTTGGTGTAAATCCCTCCTTTGACACCTGAATCAGTAAATTTGCTGTAAATTGGAGCTGGAAACCAGGGTTACAGAGTTTATATAGTTACAGTGGCTATCTTTCCAGTTTCAGAAAGGGCAAATGCCTATAGCTTAGTATCAAGTACCAGTGATAGCTCAATCCAGTTACAAGTGTGCAGACAGTAACGTGCTTCTCCGAAAGGAAGGGAGTTTGAATTTATAGCCATTTTGAAATTGGATTATTATCTGTATTTTGCCTGAACTTTTGTTTTCAACGTCATTCTTGCTGTGTTGCTAATTGTTACTGTACTTAGATAAAACAGAAACAAGAAAGTAATGACTATTTTTTAGTAAGCCTGATTCAAGTTACCATGAAAGTCGCTTTTGCCTTTACCTGTTTGATTACTGTGATAGCGAGAAGTGGGAACATTACATTCCTGGTTTACAAGGTGCTTTAATTAGATGACCACACGTTTCTGTGGATGGTGTTCCACGTATGAATTCTGTGGCAAACGTGCTGTGTTTTTCTGATATTCATCTCTGGTTGGGATTGTCTGCCTGTACAGTTCTGTCTGGTGCAACTTAGCAGAGCCTGTTTTAAATGAGCTGGTTGTGCTGCATCTTCTCAGCGTAGACTGCGCTGATCTCCTGAGCTTTCTCTGTTAGTCTGCTTCTTGTGTTTGAGCAAAACTGGTGAAAGGGAGCACAAGCAGGTCAGTTTTAGCTGCATCCAGATCCCTCCAAGCCACATGTGAAGGTTTAGCTTTGCTGTGTTAAATTTCCTTGTCCGTGTGTAAGAGAAGATGTGAAAAAAGATATCGCAGACATGACAGCAATTCTTTGAAGTCTCTCGGAACCATCCAGTACTTCCTGCTTGTGTTGCATAGACTCACAACCTCAGAAAGTTCAACCAGAAAGATTTTTGGTCAAGGAACAGTTAGAGTTTCAAAAGCTCTTTTCCACTCTGAATGCCTGTTGCTGTGTCACTGATTACACTGATTGCTCTTCTTTCAAGAATTGTGAAAATTGGTAAAACAGACCAGTTCTCTAGAAAAGGGAAGAGATGAAGATTTAGAAGTGCCATGCAAGTTTGTGGAAATGTAGAAGAAAACGGTTCTAGAAGTCTGATGCCAAAGGCTCAGAAATTATAATTAGGGAGAAAGAATGAAGGGCTGATCCATCATTCTGCATTTTTTGTACTTTTTGCTGGCATTTATAGGACCTTGCAGCAGTCTCCTCTGGATATTCTGTGTTGACACTCTCCATGTGTTACTTTGCATCCTTCGCTTCAGTGTGTTTCAGGATTGCCAACGACCTTCATTTAAATAGAAACAAAATGTGATGCTGCCTTCTGAAAAGTAAAAATAGAAAAGTTTGTTTGTTTTGTTCTGCTTTTTTCCCCTCTGCTGAGGGGTAATAGAAGTATACCTGGAGGTGCCAAAAGCTTCAGTTTTCTGGTAGCTCTTGACTGCTTAGAGGCCTAAGTAGAAATATACAGTATTTCTGAAGTGCAGTTTCACAGAAGCATCTTAGCATTTTATGAGAATTCCCTTTTCTTGTAACGTTTACAGTCTTCATTTATTTTTATACACGGAGGTGCTTTGTAGCCTTCTTTAAAATACTCTTGGTTTCGTGCTTATGCAACTGAGGGGTGAAGTTTGTGTGCTGGGCTCTTTGAAACGCTCTTTGATGTGCAATAGATTTCTATTCATAGGTGCATCTTTCCTTTTGCATAATTTGTGTAAATTTCCTGTGTTTAAATCCTACCAAAGACTTCCCACATCTCCCATGTGTTGTGCTACTGTCACATTGGAGAAGCTTTTTAAAAGCTATTTACTTATTTGAATTATGCCATTTAGACTTCAGAATTAACCATACGGTGTTAACCTGCTTTTTTTCTTCTGGTAATACACAGGTTTTTGTGATAGAAGCTTGGAAAATGACCTGATGCTACCCAACAGGACAGTTTTAAGCAAAAGCAATGCACTGTCAACTTTTATAGACAGCTGGCAAGTGCCAGACACGTTAAAGTATGTTGGAGAAGACAGGCATCAGGAAACTAATTGCTCAGTCATGGACTGCTCCGAGTGCTTAAGAATGGTGTTGAACCAGACCTTCAGCAGCTGTCATCCTTATGTATGTTAACTATTTCGGAAGCTTACATTTTGAGAGAGATGCAGTTCCGATATAATTTTGTATACTCAATAATTTCATTAATGTGAAGCTACATAGAACCACATCTGTGGAATGAGATATATATACTTTTTTGTTTCTAGAGTTGCTGGTAAAAATAATTGAAGAGTGTGGCAGTGTGAGAGTTGCAATAAGGAACTAACACTTTCAGAATTGATAATACATCTGTTATGCTGTACACCTAAATTGGTGGTTTTGACAATACCATCTGATTTATAAATCGGTCCCCGCTAATTAAATTTTACCAGTATGATGTAGAGCAAAGTAAAATAACATTGTTTCAGGATTTAATTAATCCTTAAGTGTTCAGTAATTTAACGTGTTCTAAATCACAGTAGGTAATCTGAGAGCCTGCATTCTCAAAGACTCTGGGGACAGGGAGCTCCAGCTTAGATGAGAGAGCAGAACAGACCATTTAAAGCAAATCTAAAGCAAATTACAAACTCGCATTGTGTAAACAGAGTTTTTATTTTTGAACATATGAGTACATTTACCATTTCACCTTTTATATGTTGTTGAATTTGATGAAGAGGAGGCCAATAACAGGTAAGGAAGAAACATGGAAAGTGAGTAATTATGCCTTGTATTGGAAAAACTGTATTAGCTCATGCCTGGGCGCTTAAAAAGGATGAAACTGAGGAATATAAGAATGTCAACATTCAGGAAGCCTTACTTTTACATACTGGTAGATTCTCTTTGTACACCAGTGAAGTCTGGTGGCATCATGCTTACTGTGAACTGAAAACGTCAGGCTTCATTGTTTGTAGACAAATCTTCTTCCTATCTAGCAGGGTCTCTATGAAGGTATAATAGTTATACTTTTTTATTTTGTTAGGTCCCACCTGAGCTGTTCTGTGATATATGGGCTCAAGACACTGAGTACATTCAAAATCCGTGCGTTTCACTAGCTGCCTATGTGGCCATGTGCAACAAATTTAATATTTGTATAGAGTGGAGGAGCTCTGACTACTGCCGTAAGTATTCTGCGTGTATGTGTGCCATTGGTGTTCACAGAGACAGAATTTGCCTAATATAAGAATTTAAGTTGAAAATACCACAGCTCTTTGAGTCCTTATGTACTTTGGAAGTCATTATTGAGATAATAAAACATTTCTTATGATGCAATTTGAAGCACTGTGCAAAACCAATCAGGATCATTATAGCTATTTCACAGATGGAAGAGGTAAGCTAAAGAACCTTGTTCAGAGGCCTGTGTCTGGCTTGAAACCTACTTAACTGTAGAAGTCATTTTCCTTGCAATGTAACGTTCATTTCTCTTAGCTACTTTCCACTGATAAAACCAAAGCGCAACAGAATTGATTGTGGAAAGTCAGAAGCCATAGAAAGGAAGTTTTATGGCACCTGCAGTTGGTGATACCTGCCTGAAGCTGTGTCTTTGGAGAATGGATTAGAGAAATGAAAGATTAGATAGAAAGAGTTAAAACCTGAGAGCTGGAGTATTCTGGCAGGAGACATCTCTCATAGTAACCTACTAAAACATAAGGCCAAATGGGATCTGTAGCTGTCACTAAATAAAAAATTTGGATTACATCTGTTGTCAGGGATCACCTAGGAAAAGCCCTCTGCAGTGGTAACATAGGGAGGTCTGCGATTTCAGTTCTTGAAAAGGGAAAGATGCATTGATGAAGTGTGATTCCCCCAAAATAAGAAAACTTATGGTACATAGAAATCTTGATGTCTTCTCAGAATGATTTAAGATGGGTGTGTATATACAGGCTTCATGCAGGCAGGTAGTAGTGCCCTGCAAATAGTAGCATGGAGTCTAAAGCTTAAACCCAGCCAATTAAGAAGAAATAATAAAAATCTTCAGTTTTTAAGGATCTTACTAGTGAGTAACTGTTTAAAAAGAAATCTTACAAAAATACATCTGTCGGTACAGTTGTGTATGCTCTCCATCGTGACGGGCTCCGTCGCTCTTAGGTTGATACCACAGTGACCTCTGGTGGTGTGTGTCTCGCAAGGAAGAACCATGAAGTCGCATCTGGAATTTGTGGTCACAAAGTGTTGATAGGCTGTAGACTGAGTTTTAAAAGCCTCAGTTCCTCTATTTAGAGGGCTCTGATACATATTTCCTGTGTGGCATTCTGGCCATTTTTAGTAGAGAGGAGCTGAATAAAATCAATCTCCTCTCCCAATTAATCTTTAAAGCCTTAAACTGTAACTTTGGTTTTGAGCAAGCAGTGCCGTTGTGAACTTATTGCCATGATTCCAGATGATGTTGCTGTATGATTTAGGTATCATTGCATGATGAGAATCAACTGTGTTCGTAGTACATGGAACTGTACTATTGGCACTTGTAGTCATTCTCAGTTTGCCGTACTTATACAGCTTTAACCACTGTTTTGAACCCGTGAAAGATCATGTTAAGTTTTCAACAGCAAAAGTTAAATCAAAATGAGATGCTTTTTTGCTCTATTCCTGCATGCACCCATAACATGCCACAGAATTTACATTAGTAATAGAAAGGTTAAATTTAACTGTATTCTTTGACTTAAAAATTACACATGTGAAAGTGTGGATATCTATTAAACAGTAATTAATTCATCCCATTCTTTATTATTCCACATAAAGCAATGCTGAATTTGTCTTTACATATATACTTTTGAGTTTGACAAAGCTCTGCCCTTTTGTTATCATTGCATTTTCTTTAGCCACTGCAAAGTATTCAGAATGATTCAGAGCAGAGTATTATTAATGTGTATAGTATTGCAAATGTTTTTCAAGTTTAAAATACTCTGTATCAACACCATTGCATGGTTTGATATCTCTACTGCCAAAAGGCAAAGAGAAGCTTGATTAAAAAAACCTTACTATAGGAAGAGAAGGAGAAATGTTTGAAGTTTCCCTTTGTCATGCAGAAGGGAACTGATCTGTATTTGTGCTTTAAGTTGGTCAATCTTACTGAGCTGGCAAGTGCAGGAAGTTGACAAGACGCTAATGTGTTCTCTTAGGTACTGCCCCATGTGAATATAACCTGAGAACAAGTGATCTGTTTATTTTCTTCCTAGCCTTCCCCTGCCCTGAGAACTTCTCCTACCAGGCTTGTATTGCTGCCTGTGAGGTTCCAGATAATTGTCAGAGTAATGAGGTCGCTTCTCTGGACTCAGACTCCTGCTCAGTGTTGACAGAAGGCTGCATCTGTGCTGGAGGGACCATCCTTCACCGAGCTCACACTGCTGTCTGTATTCCTGAAGAAAAATGTGGTATATTTGATGTGATTTTCTTCTTTATTGTCTACAAGTTGGTGGTCAGATACTTTATTAGTAATAAGTTGAATTCTGGCCTGATGTGTGGGTTCTGCAAATGTCATTCCGTTGGGGACTCTTAGATGTTGAGTAAACATTAACTGTGCAGGTGAGCAAGCGGGAAACGTCCTTATGATGGACCATTTTGGTCACTTCTCAGCTGGAGGATGCTTTTCAAAATTAAAGTTTTTGGTTATGGTTATGCATTCTAGTGTTCGAAGTATGTTAGTCTTGGCCTCCTTTTCACCTAGCCCTTTGCCAAGGGTGCAACCTACTGGTATTGAAAGACATTCAAAAGGACGTGTACCAACGGTTAATTACACATTTTGAATAATACATTTATATGTCCTATGTTCTTTCTACCAGCAGAGGTATTTTCATTACAATTCTGCCTAATCCCACCAAATTGTGGGCCAATACTTAACACTAACAGCACAAAACTTAAAAGATTATAAATCATGTTACATAAGACTTTGTAAATTCAATAATAGTTTTGCCATGTGTGAAAATACAAAAGTAACTTATTTTCAGATCCCTGCTTTAAAAACTAAGGATTGGATTGAGATTTGAAGTGACTAGCCTTGCAGTGGAGAAACATAACAAAGTGACGGCCCTAATCTCTGGAGGGTATTGAGTTGTCTTGCTTTCTCATACAAACTCCATCTCAGACTGTCTTCTCTTTCACTTTTTTTGTGGGGCGTTGGAGGTACACGATGCCTTTAAAACTCTTATACTTCATAGATACGTGCCCACTGTGGGAGAAAATGGTTTTCAAAATTTGAAGGAAAAAGGAATTACTTACACATTCTGTTGTTGTGGTATAGCTTGTACGGACAGCTCAGGAGCACCCCGTGCAGTAGGCGAGATCTGGAAAACTTCTGTGAGCGGATGCTGTATGCAAACGTGTGTTGACAGTGACACCATTCTTCCGGTGGAATACAACTGCTCAGAGAGCCACCACTTAGACTGTCAGCGATTTGGAGAAGTGGCCTTGCTCGTTCCTGGTGATCACACATGTTGTCCTCAAAATATCTGTAGTAAGTATTCCGTAATGATTATGAAGCCTGCCCCATGGAATATGCAGATATTCTTTCTCTGAGACTTGTTTTTCTGTTGCACATCCTACTTTTGAATGAATGGGAATTGCTTCAATTCAGATTTACAGATTACGTAGGAAATTGTAGAAACTTTGTACTCTTTGGCTAAATATCCAGTAGGTTTTGAGGGAGAAGTAGAGGGAGGGTGCAGTGATTATAAGGACTGAAATAGCATTGTCTTTATTTGGATATGAATTGTGTTTCTCTCAACTGTGCAGGATATTGATTTCTTGTAATACTCAGCTATGAATAAATGATAAAGCTTGTTCCAAGAAAAAAAGATCAGATGATTGTTGATCTGATTTACCAAGTAAGCAGTAAAAAAAGGATATAGAAGGGTTTTTTAAAAATTCTTATTTAGCACAGAAAGTCCATTTAAAAAAGAAATTGCAAGCAGTTTTCATGTTTTCGCCACCTGGGATGATGTTGCAATGAGTATGAATTATATTTTTTTCCACTTTAAATTCTTACAAGGACTCAACTCTAGTTTAACTTCGCTTCTGTGGAGACCGTTGCAAATGCCAGACACTTGTTTTGGGTTTTTTTTGCTAGTTTGTTGTGGGTTTCATGTGCATACTGTTATTTGAAGGTCTGGGGTGTGGGAACTGCAAATCCTGCTTGCCGCTGCTCTACTTGACTTATAGGATAGTTTACAAGTTGTTTGTTGTTTTTTTCTTTTATGTAACAGTTTGTAATCAGAGCCTCTGTGAACCCCTAATTCCTGAATGCAATGGCTTGGAAAAGCTGGTTACTTACTACAGTGAAGAATCTTGTTGTCCCAGCTATGTTTGCGGTAGGTTTCTTTTTGAAAAGGTAAAAAAGTTCACCCTGTAAAAACGTTCTATAAACTAAATAGACCAACTTAAAAGCAAAAAGTCATTTAGTGTAGACATCTTTATTAGGATGGCCATTTTCAAAATTCTCTTACATCTAAAAGCTCAGGGTTGGTCTGTGCCTCAGTTGGAGGAGATACAATGATGGAGTCTCATGTTGAATAATCAGGTGAGAATGTGTCTTTGTTCTCTTGCGACACAAGGTAAAAGTTCTGAAGTATCTTGTAGCATTTCTGTGCTCAGCACTGCTGTTTCTTAGGAATATAATGTGACAGAGGATGAATGCTCTACTTCATATCAAGAAATAAATACGTTGTACTTTTTTCAGAATGTGATCCAGCAAAATGTGAACCAGTGGAGCAGATGCCAAGCTGTCGAGATGATCAAACACTTATTGCTGCTCGAGTTGAGAGTACCTGCTGCATTTCCTATATATGTGGTACAGTATCCTGACTAGTTGAGACTATAAGTGGTTTTTGTATATGCAGTGATGTCTACTGGTATCTTGCCAATTAAGTCCCCTTGTACTTCCTTTAGCTCTCCCAACATAGTAAGGCTTGAAAGTGGTTAAAAAAAATGCGCATAAAGTTTATAAAACGTAAGAAGTGGCAACAACCATTAGAGTCACAAACCAGCTTTGTGCAACTGCTTGGTATTCTTGGGTCCCCTAGAGGAGTGATGGTGAGTCCGTGGGTGAGGGATTGAGGGGCTTTTTAAGAGACTGTCCATGTACTACACTGTGTGGACTAGCTGCATGGATTTTCTTATCTGAAAGAAAACTCAAACTATATATGCTCTTGCTCCCTATATCCCATTGTATCAGCTATGGCCCATCTTATTCAAAGGTAAATTTGTTCAGTTCTTTTGGGGTTTGGCCGTTAATGACTTAAGTTAATAATAAAAATGCCCTTTTGGCATCAGTGAAATTTCTTCCTTTGGTTTAGGTTTCATAGAATCATAGAAGTTGGAAGAGACCTTGAAGATCATTTGGTCATTTGGTTCCAACCCCCTGTCAGGGACGGGGACACCTCCCACTAGACCAGGTTGCTTAAAGCCCCACCCAGCCTGGCCTCAAACACTTCCAGGGAGGGGCTTCCACAGCTTCTCTGGTGGTGAGACACTGTTCCAGTGTAAAGAATTTTTTCTTGTAGCTAACCTACATCTAGCCTCTTTCAGTTTGAAACCATTACCACATGTCCTATCACTAATTTAAATAATTTTTTCCAGCATGTGAGGGTTGCTCTGATCAAATACCCAAATGTCAAGAAGGAGAAGTTCTTATTGTGGATGGTAATACTACAGAAAAGTGTTGCCCTACATACCAGTGCAGTAAGTTTGACTTAATTTTGATATTTTAAGTGACAGAGAACATGTCAAATTTTGTAGTGTGGATGTTCGGTGCCAAAAACAGTGGAGGAGAGATACAGCTCCACTTGTGCATATAAATAAACTATCATTTGTGAACAAATACTTTTTATTTTTAAAACTTGATGTGCCTGAAACATTATCTGAATATCTGTATCATGAAGACAAATTAGTAATTTCAGGCTCTGAATTCTAGAGATCTAAAACTGTTTTAAATATTTGCCTAAAGTTCTTGTATTCCATGCTGCTATTATCTGATGGCTAACAATTATATTTCAATTATTGGTCTTTTCAAGTAAGATGTTTTCTGAAAGTACTTATTACTAATAAGTAATTGACTATCTCTTGATTCATATTTCTGTTCATCAAAATATGACAACCTTGTGTTTATCTCTTAGTTTGTGAAATACATCGTTGTCCTGAATTCAAATGTATGCTAGGCATGTCTTTGGTGGAGGTATGGAGCCCAGAGAAGTGCTGCCCCTTTCGGAGATGTGGTAAGATGACTGATTTTCATTTTAGTTGCCTTATACAATAAGACACTGACAAGAGCTTTGGGCTTTTGTATTTTAAGTCTGTTTTCCGCCAGCTACACCACTGTGATATAGAGAAGTTGCCTCGTGGTACTCAACTTCATCATCTGCCTGGTTTGTTTTTCTTGCCTCACAGGGTGATAACATACTGTAGAATTTGCCTGTCCAAACTGGATGACTAGTCATTTTGTAAAATTTTTTGTGGCAAGGTTCTGGGAGAGCTGCAAATGTGGCTTCTGTGAGAAGCTGTAGAAGCTTCCCCTACGTCTGATGGAGCCCCTGCCAGCCGGCTCCAAGTGGGACTCACTGCTGGCCAGGGCTGAGCCCATCAGTGACAGTGGTAGCACCTGTGTGATAACATATTTAACGGGGGAAAGGTTGTGTGGCAGCAATTGCTGCTGATAAGAGGAGTGAGAACAACTCCAGGCTGTGGGAATGACCCACTTTGGAGAAAGTGGAGAACTGTCTCCCGTGGGAGAGACCCCATGCTGGGGAAGGGAAAAGAGTGAGGAAGAGGGAGCAGCAGAGACAATGTGGTGAGCTGATCACAACCCCTGGTCCCCATCCCCCTGTGCTGCTGCGAGGGAGGAGGTAGAAAAATCAGGAGTGAAGTTGAGCCCAGGAAGAAGGGAGGGATGGGAGAAAGTGTTTTTAAGATTTGGATTTATTTCTCATTAGCCTACTCTGATTTGATTGGTAGCAAGTTAAATTGATTTCCCCAAGTCGAGTCTTGTTTTGCCCGTGACTGTAACTGATGAGTGATCTCACTGTCATTATCTTGACCCATGGGCCTTTCATTTTATTTTCTTTCCTCTGTCTAGCTGAGAAGCAAAGTGATAGAGCAGCTTTGGTGGTCACCTGGCATCCAGCCAGGGTCAGCCCACCACAGTTAGTAAATTATTTATGGCAAAAAAAAAAAAAGGTTAGGTTCACAGTCAGGAATTTGACAGTTCACAAAGACCGTAGTATATCATACATCTCTGTGATTCTTTAAACAATCCTCCATTGCTTTATATCAATGGTAATGATTTTCATCACTACAAGTAGGCCAATGCCTAGAATGTTTGTTGGTTTGGTTTTTTCAAAAGTGTTTAGGTAGTCTGCAGTTGATATAATTATGTAAATTGTTGTGATAAGTAAAGGTGAAACTGGTATTAGCTTTCAGGGTGGAAGAGAAATCACACACAATTCTGGATGCCCTACATGGGGATATTTCAAAAAACAGAACAACACCTTTGGCAATGACTTGTAAACCTGGAATTTCTGTTCTCTCTGATGCTGTTTTAAGCAAACGGCATATAACTTTCTAAACTATTGTTTCTCTTATATTTGTTTCAGAATGTGCATGTGAAACAATCCCCAAACCTCAGTGCAAAGTGGTATGAAATTCATCTTATTTATCAGTATTCTTTTATTAATTTATTTAATATATCTATTTATCAGTATCCTAATAATAATTTTATCAGTGAAATATGAAATGTCATGTCATTCTCTTTTTTTTTTTTTTAAACTGCTTTCCAAGAAGATATTTTTGTTTTTAAGAAGACAGTTCAGTTTAAATATCTTGCAGAATAAAATGGCTGTATAGTGTTGATATTTCTGGAGCTTTTAATAACTATATCCTACCCTGAAGTATTGGCAGAGTAGAACTGCTTTCATGCACTCAGGGTTTATTATTTTTTTTAGTGTCAAAACTAAATGCTTTAAAGCATCAGTATTTTGTTAATATTACTTGTTATGGTGAAAATGCTGATGTGTCTCAGATGTGGAGATTTCTAGACAAAGGCAAGCCCTTGCATTTCAGCGTTGGCCTGCCTTAGTCTTCTCTGTCCTGAAGGTCTGCTGTGCTGACACCAACAACCGCTCCTGTTTTTCAGATGTAAAAAAACCCCATCCCATGTGGATATCATTACTAAAATAAATGTCCATGTGGATGGTGAAAGTGGATTCAAAATAGGTTTCTCAGGACAAGAGATACTGCTACTCAAATCCTGAAGTACAAGTGTTTAAAAGAAAAAGATCACATGGATAAGAAAACACTGTCGTTTCACTTCTCTTTTTTTTCTGCTTTTATACTCTTAGGGGCAGAAACTTCAGATAGATGAACAGTTTCAGAACAGTACAGAAAATATCTGTAACTGTGTTAAGTACAAATGTGGTAAGTCAGAGAAGAATTTAATTCAAAGACAGACCCTTTCAAGTGCTAAGGTAAATTAGGAATTATAAATCCCGTGTTCAGTTTGAAGTGAGGAGGAAATAAATGACTGACATAGTTCTCAAATAGTGTAAGAAATGGCAGGAAAGTAGGACTGATCACTAAATATTTGACTGATTATGGCCTGTCCTTTTCTTCTGTTAGTTCCTACAGTGGGAGAGGGTGTGCAGGGAAATAGCAGACAGGATTTGGGGCAAGTTTGGGTGGTATTGGCTAAGCAAGTCTGCATTCTGCTGAACTGGAGCAAGAAAGTAAAACACATACTTGGTGTCCACTTAAAGAAAAATCCTGCTAACCCATTACGGGGCTACTCAGGAGCTGGTAGACACACTTATGTGCTTTAGCGGGTCAAGAACTGCATTCAGCACCACGGGAATTTGTCTGGACGGGGAGAGGAAATAATTCCTGTGGGGCACCCAGCTGGCCAATAGCGTTGGGTCTGTCCTAGCCTAGATTTCTACAAGGAAGATGTATGCTTCTGAGCTAGTTATCCTCTGTGCCCTCAATAACTGGTAAGGAGAAAGAGACATTTCTCAGGTTTCTTATGTTGAAGTAGACTTAAAAACAAATCAGTTGGAGAAGCCTGCACTGACATTTTGGTGGTGCAGCTAAGAGAGTATTATATATTTATTTAGATTTCATGCATGGTTACATTTGAAATAATTTGGTGATTGTAGTGAAACATTAAACTACTTATTATTAACAATCTATATTTGAAAATCTATCCCATAATTCCTAAGGGAGTAGATTTTTTTTCCATTCCTGATGACTGTTTGAAACATTTTTAACAGAGTTTTGATACCAAACTGACTGTCCTGAGTGTGCTGTTTATCTTTGTGTATTCTTCCAGTGAGAGACAAAGTTTGCCTGAGTAACGAGAGAGGTGTGCTGCTTCCCGGACAGACAATTGTGGAGCACAGCGCAGATGGCATTTGCCATATTTCTCACTGTACAAATGTGATTGATCCCTCCACTAAATTCTACCGAATAAACACGTCTTCAGTAGACTGTGCTGTCAAGTGCAAAGCTGTAAGAAATTCAGAATTTTAGACGCGTATATTGCAACTGGTGGTCTTAATTGTGTTTTGTTTAGTTTCGTTAAGTAGGTTACGGTCATATGAGCAAGATGGAAACTGAGAAGTTACAGTAACTGAGATCTCCCTCTAAATTAAGTGCTGCTGCACTTGATGTTTTCACTATATTCTCCCCTGTGTAAATCTTTACCACAAAGCAAGGTGTATAGCATACTGCCACCTTGCATCCCTGTATAACTTTAGCTGCATTACACCTACACTGGTACAAACTCTTGGCAGACATTAGCTCAGTAAAAATTGGAAAAATAATAATTATAAATAGAAGTATTCTAGATGTGGCAAAAACAACCTTATAAAATAAGCAAATGATACCATGTCTTTTAACGAAGTATGATACGTTACCATAAGAGTATTATATAGATTACTTGTTCTAATTATGCCTAATGTATAAAAAAGCAGAATTTTAGTTACTCTTGAAATAAGCTGTCAGACTTATACTTGAAAATGGTAGAAAGACCAGTTTATTCTCTTGAGCTGGAGCTTCTCCCCGTTTATTTCAGTTAATATCAAAGACTTGTTAATGTGCAGTGTGTAAAAATGAAAGCTATGCAGATACCCCAAAAAAATGCCCATCACATGAGTGAAATGTCAACCTGCAAGATGGTCTGACGCAAGGAATAATCTATTTGATTTTGGCAGAACCAAATCTACCAGCCTCCAAAAGATTTAACAACTTGCTGTGGTAGCTGTAAGAACTTGTCTTGCCTCCACACTTTCAGCAATGGCACAGTTTCCAATTTTAAGGTAAGTTTCTGTGTGTCTTATTCCCTTACAATAGTTAACAAAAATTTACAAGATACTGTGCACATACTCCATATAAAATATGCAGAGAAGAACTTTATTTGGTCAAATACTAGAAATAGTTTGGCATGTGCACAACATCAGTTTCTTGGATAGTCAGTCATATAACAGTCTACAAAGATTAAGGGATTTTGATGCATCAGAGAATTATCATCAACTTGACTGTTGAACCTGCCTAACATTATACATTTAGTGGACTTCTAAGTTCTGTACTGAAACAGAGCCTTAACATACATCCAAGTTATGTTTTGCTAATTATATTTTACTAGTATTTTTGACGCAGACAAATCACATTCAGTGGAATTTTATAATAATACTGCTTTTGCCGAGTTTCTGAGCCAAGTTTCTGTCTTGCCATCTTTAACAGCCTGGTGCTGTTTGGATTTCGAACTGCGTCAGATACGAATGCGCTAACACTGCAGCAGGGCCAGTTCTGGTTTCCTCTTCAGTTGGCTGCCCACCCTTTAATGAAACTGAATGTGTGAAGGTCAGTGGTCAGTACATTGTTTGCATTCCAGCTATGATTCATGTTTGCATGAAAAGATTAACACAACATAAGATGTTTTAACCTCAGGAAGGGGGAAGAAATTATAAATTTTTGTAGTGCCTGCATTTTTGCCTAGACATTTGAAAGTGAAAAGCTCTAACTATACACATATAATGTGCCACCAGACTGTCGAGTGACACAACTGGAGAAACCTCTTCTTATGCTCAGAAAATACCCTTTTTTCCATAGATTCTTGTAATATCAAACTAGTCCCCATACAGCTGTCTGAACTTGTATGCTTTTCTAGGTTGGACTTCTGGGAAGTGCTTCATGCTACAGCGCTGAGGACAGCATGAATCTCCCCTGTGGGGAGTGGCTGGCTTCTCATTTAGATGAAACCTCTTGCTGCTTTGAATTCAGAATCGGTGTTTTGTGATTGTTGTTTTGGCCTCTGCAAGAAGTCAGAGGTTTACTCTTGAGTTACATGTGATGGCGTCAGACTTAACGCAGTTGTTCCCTCTCCAAATGTGGTGTTTCGGTAGCTGGTGCTGCATAGAGGCATTTGGTGTCAACCACTTAATACTCACTTGTGCTAAAACAGTCAGGTTAGATCATTTACAGCCAAACCTTCATCCAGTCGCCAGAGTGCTGCATTTGACTAAATAACATTGCAGAGCTTTATCTGGAAGATATTTCTAATAGTGCAGGTACACAGGAATGAATGTTTGAAAAAATCATTTTTTTTCTTATTTATTTCTCTCTTGGTCAGGTTGGAGGCTATGTTCTGCCTTTCTTAGAAGGATGCTGCAAAACATGTAAGTGATTAATGACGCTTCTGCCTTCCAAGTCTGTCTGATTTGTTATTACCTTAGAAACAAAGTTGATCCTTTCCTATATGAAAGCTTGATTCACTGATCTCAAAGGGCAGGCTTTTCCCTGTTTTACTCATGTATACCAGTGGAAGTGGTGGAGTCAAATCAGAAGATGATATTTTAACATGGAAGGGTTTACTCCACTGCTAGTGATTGTGGCTGGCCATGTCACTAGAATTGCTGGCTTGAATAGTTCGTAGTTCTCATGTAAAACTCCTCAATTACTGCATTTAATACAACGAAAGTACCATGTTCTGGAAGGCATCTTAAACCAGGTTTCCTCTACACTGATCTATGCAGTTTGTAAGTTAATGCTGTAAATATTTAAGTGATTGTAATATAGTGTTAGCCTTCATTAACAAATAGTTCAGAACCTTTCAGGCAATATCTTTTAAAAGAACTTACAATTTAAAAATCCCCCACTTTATTACTAAGATATGTTTTGACATCAATGAGCGCTAATAAAGCTTCTCTGGAGAAAATAAAAAGTTCTCTACTGAATAGATTCTGAAAGTGCTAATTCTTAATATAGATTAAGGGCTAAGTAATTTTTTTCTTAACACATAGCTGAAACATTTTGACTGATTTCATGAAGAACTTAGCCCTAGGCAGACACCTAACCTGAATAGTTTAAGCTCAAATACTTAAAATTGACAATGCTGTAAGCAATTGAAAAGCAGATTTTATACTGGGCAGTCTTATTCATGTCTAAAGAGGTGCAAAAAATCTGACTTCATTTGCATAAGTGGCTGTATAGTGACCTAGCAGCTAAAGATAGTGAGAGATAAAGTGTGGAAAAGAGCTGGAGAAAGGAGGAGTTGTTTCCTGCAGAGCGGGATCGGACTCGAACAATCTGACTGCCAGCTATGGTACCACGTGCCCAGTTCCTGCAGTGGCATCTGTGTTCCCAACTGGGAGGTACCTTTGGTGATAGTAATTATGTATTGCATTTTGTAGTACAAAGTTCATTAAAGCTGTAGAAAATTTGTCTGGGTTTTTTTTTTCCTTCTACTGATCATTGTCAGAGAATGATGGTGTCTTTTCGTGTTTTTTCACTCTGGTGGACCTGTTTTGAGTACTTGTCCTAGGCTTTTGGAGATTAGTTTTTAATTATCTGATGTTACCCATTAGTGCCTTAGCAGCTGGTTAAGACAGCTTCTGAGCAAACAATTTATTAAGACTGTTAGAAATCCGTTAAGCTACTTTTTCAGCAAGGCAGAAGATCTTGCTACTATACTTAGAGAAAGATTATAACCATGCTCTTAAATAACTAAGTCTGGGTCATGCATCACAAAGTAAAATGAAACTTGAAAAATCCAGTGACGTCTGAGATGCATTTCCAAGTAGATTCATACAGTTTTGATTTCACACCTGCTTATAGACAACCTCTATGAATCATGTAGTTCATTCTGACTCTGAACAAATCTGGCATGAGAGTTGTTAGTCAACTGTAATTGTGTGAGATGTTTTATGTCAAGGGTTATCAGGTTTTTGTTTACCTTTGAAGTATTTTACCATTAGAAACCTTTGTGATTTCTTTTCTTTCAGTTTTATAAGGTATTTGAAAATTAAGTACCAAGAGTTCCATCAAAACCCTGAGAGTTTTTACAAATGTCGCTCAGGGGAAGGGATACTATCTATTTACTGCAGCCCCAAAAGGGCAACTTAAATGTAGGATACCAGATTGTCTTAGTTTATACCAGGGTAGATGAGATTCTTCCTGGTTTTGACGTTAGGTTTAGCAATACAAGTAATACCTGGACACGTTCATGAGCTGCTGGCACAGAGATCCCTGCTTGAGCAGGGAGGTAGGACCAGCTGACCTGTCCAGAGGTCCTTTCCAATGTCACCTCCTCTGTGATCCTGTAATATACAGACATTTTAAGGTTGAATTCTTTTCTCAAATATGCTGAAATGTAGTAACTCCAGGTGTTTCATACTGATAGAGAATCTTCTGTAACATTTACTGTGTTCAATATGTAATATTCTTACCAGGTTCTTCAGTGTCCATGCTCCTCCCATTCCCTGTTAGCCCAGTCACCCCTACAGCCCATGCTGGCTGTTACACAGGTACATTCTCCTGAAAATAAGTAGGACCAACCCAAACAGCATCATTGTTGATTTCCAACAATGTCCTCCCCGATAGGAGCATCAGGCCTCACATTACCCAGTTACACCAAAAGCTGCAGTGTAGTGTAACTGCTCATGGTTTGGAGGGGCTACAGCTTGGTTTGGTTTTGATTTTCATTTTGCACTGTGTGGGCGGTGCATTGTTGTTAGCCAACAATGTACTGTTGGTGGTAAGCACTTGCATGGTCCGTAGCTTTGCTGCATGTGTGAAATTGCTGTGTTTAAAAAAGTAAGCAAATTCTGTTTGCAGTGCTGTAGAACATAGAGACTAATGGCTTTGCTTGTTAAAGCTTGTTCTGTCAGCAGCATTTTTGGAGATAATGTATAGTTTTGCTTCCATATACAGTAGAAGCAGATCATTTCTTTCCCATCCATAGTTAGGACAGTATGCTGAAAGTAGCAAGGCTGTGTGTACTCCATCAAAATTGGAGATTGTTCTTTTTAATGGAGCATGTTATTTTTTTTTTTATGATTTTAATGTGGTATGAATGCAGTTGTTTTGGCATTTATTTTGAGAACATCTCTCTGTAAGAGAAAGATGTTGGGTGTAATTTTGTATATCACCGATTGATACATCCTTCATTAAATTACATTCATGACTCTAGAACTATGCTAAAATCTATATTGCGCTTTCATATTGATGTCACTTTAAATGATGATGTTATGAGTCAACCCAAAGAACAAGCAAGGATTTTTGACCATGCACACTCTGAAAAAGCTCATTATAAAACAACACATAAAAGATGCTCACGTTTTGTAAGCCTGTTCATGGAGAAGCATATTGTGTTGTAGGGCTCATTAAAAGCCGCTGGACATTCAAGTACGTAATGCAAATACACTATATAATTAATTTTTGTGAGATACGATGTACTTTCATAATAGTGTGGGCGAAGTCATAGCCACAGCTGCACTGAATTCTCCATTCTCTACACCATGTACAATGTAGAAGAGGAAAAGTCATGAACAGGACTACGAGAAACATGAAATAATGGTGAGTGTTTTATTTTCAAAATCTGTTCATTTTTTTCTTCACTTATCAATTTACTTTTTCCCTAAGCAAATGTAATTCGACAGTAGTCAAGCAGTAGCCAGCCATTTCAGATTGTAGATTTTTCTTTGTTTCCAAGAAGGTTCATTGTTGTCTATTCTTTCATCTTCCATAAACGTTTACTATGTCTAGAAATAGTAGCAGGCTTTTACATTCAAGAAAAAAAACAAACAAAACCTCAAAAACCACAAAAATGCTTTTCTTTGAGAACCAGTATTACCTGGTTTGACAGTGATTGGAGCAGGAAACTGGTCATTGCACATCAGGATGTAATAAACCTCTGTCACAGTTGAATCAAACCAGCGAGTCTTTCATTGCCCTTGTTTTCCTGGAGGTAACAGTATTCACATTTTGTCAACACCTTTGGATTTCTTGATTTCTTGACTGAAAGAAAGCGCAGCTCTAAGTGGAGTTACTACATCCTGATGTATAAAATCTGCTGTCAAAGTGTGACAGCTGTTGTAATGGAACGGATTATTCGTTTCTTTTACAGATCTGCAAAGTGATATGATTCCTTCAGCACAGAGAGGATCATCGGAAGAAGATACTGTGCTTTCTGATCTCTAACAACTGAATTTATACTGAAACTTCCTTGCTTTTCTTCAGATGTTCAGGACACGCTTCTTCTAAGTCCTCATTTTATTTTGTGTTTTCTTTTGATCTTATTTCATCCCTATATTTTGTACAGACTTCATTGAGGAAAAAATGTGAAAATGATGTTAATGAAAATGGAAATAAAAATTCTAATTCATTCACTGGTGTTTCTTTTCATATTTAATAAAAGTATACAGAAATGTAAAGTTCCCATAAGCCTTATACTTCATCAGATTCTGCTGTTAAGTGTTCATTTTAAACTTGGTTTATGCCACTGGAATGCAGTTATTGCAATTAAAGTTTGTTACAGTTACTTAATAGAAAATGCATCTTCTTACAGGAGTGGTTGATCAGTTTTTACAGGATTTTTTGAGAGACAGGAGTTACTCTTAAAAGGCTACTGAGTGAAAAAATTGACCGTTTTGAATTGTTATTGAAGGTATTTAAAAGTGATTTAATGTCTAGCTAATGTCACTTTGCCAAAGTGCAGTGATGTACTGGGTATTTTCTTCTTTGTGTCTCTCAACCCATAAAACATTTAGGAATGTTTTTGTCTCTGAAATGTTTAGAATTTTGAGCTGATTATTTTGCAATCGATGCCCATTTTGCAGGTAAAGAAGATGGAAAATTCTGTAAAAAGGTGACTGTTAGGATGACTATCCGCAAGAACGACTGCAGGAGTAACACACCAGTAAGTAACTATCACAGTGTCTTTTAACAGAAGGGGAAAAAAAAAGCAATAAATAAAAAGAAGGAAGAAAAGGAACACAGATTCCATGATGCTGTTGTCTGCATCTCTCTCACAGAGAGCTGTTTTAATGTTCCCTACGTTCTCAGCAGTCATCTTCTCAAGTAATAACAAAAAGAGGGATGTGACTTCTGGTTTTGTATGCATTTAGGTACATCCTGATTTAGTGCAAATCCAAGGTCTCAATTCACCCTATAATGCAATTACTATATACAGATAACTTTGATATAACTGAATCTTGCTAGTGATACAGTAGAGTTAAAAATGGCTGCAGATGTATTTGATTTTCCATCTGTGTAGGGGAAGTATTTAACTGCCCAGCTTCACGAAGAAAGGAATCTTGGGTCCTGAAGGGTTTTTTTAGGCATGCTGTGAAAATGTGGATGAAGCACGAGGCACGAAGAGCTGACGGTAGGAGGACACCAGCAGTGTCCTGCTGGGCGCTGAGGTGGTGTGAGCAGCAGCAAGGGTGCAGACAGACGTCTCGTGTGAGATATGTAAGAGCGCCTAGAAAAGCTGTAATAAGAGTCTAGGGAAACAGCTGGAACCTCTAAAATGTCTCTGAGAGTATGTTTTGTAGAGTAAGCTGTTGAGCAGCCAGGAAATTTAGTCTTGGTGTCTCATTGAACAGAAATGCAAATCCTGACTATTAAACTTGAACAAATTATCAATTTATATGACTGTTTCTGTTACAGTCAGTATTACAGTTTTTGGTATCACTAGTAATAACTACCCTGTAGCTTTTCAAAAGACTGATTCTTTATATTCCTCCTTACTGATACCAGCACGGCAATGCTGTATCACTGAAATTAATATGTAGGGAGTTGTGGATCGAACATATGGTCCTATGTTCAATTCAAGGTTGTTATGAATACTTTAAAATCCAAAACTAAAATAGTTCTTTTGTCTGTTAATAGCCAAAATATGCTGTTACTGGAATTGACAGGAAACTTGTTACTAATCTCCGAAAGATAAAAATCGAGAGCTATTTGGGCAACATATTTGAGAGTTTATTACTCGGTGGGATTCATAAGGGGATAGAGGAAATACCTCCAAATTTTTCATTTTTCTGCCTTTGGATTTGGACTTTATTGAGAACTCCTAAATTTATTTCCTAGCTGTTTCTGTTTGCTGATTATTCTTCGTACTTGTTACCAGGTGAACATTGTTTCGTGTGATGGGAAGTGTCCATCTGCAAGCATTTACAACTACAACATCAACACATACGCAAGATTCTGCAAATGCTGCAGGGAGCTTGGGCTACAGAGACGAACCGTGCAATTGTATTGCACCAGTAATTCGACCTGGGTCAGCTATTCAATCCAAGAGCCTACAGATTGCTCTTGCCAATGGTCATAAAACATAGTAAAAAGAAAGAAAACAGCAAGCCCAGCTGTTCCCAACATAAGATAATTTGTATAGTTTATCTATTAAAAATTCAATATCCAATCCACTAAATTTTACCAGTTTAACGCTTCAAGAGTAAAAATATTTTTGGACTGTCCTAAATTTCTGAAAAATGCCTTTGCATCGATTGTATTGTGATTCGCCTTCATGTTCATTCACAGGGATTATTTTAAGGGTTCTTGATGTTTAAGAGGTCTTGATGTGCGCAAGTCTAAAACGTTGAACAGATTTGAGTTAGAGACACCTCAACACAAAAAAACCACCATCTTTTGTGTTCCAGAAGGCTGTCCCACTGTTTGTCAGGCTCCAATTCCTGTTTTAAATCACTGACTGGCTTATGTGGCAGCAGTTCACTATTCTGAATGCATTTTGATTCTGCAAATACATTCAGCGTCCATTAAGAAGAGTTGTTTTGGACAACATGAGAAAAAATTTCAGTTTAAATCATATTCCTATTGCGAACTAGAGCAAGTATAAGAAATTCACTTAAAGTTGTTGGGGTTTTTTTCTGTTTTGTTTTTAATCAGGGAAACATTGTCAATACTGATAACTGTATGTAATATTCCCTGGTAATAAATGCATTTTTTCTAGTGTATTTTGTATTGTAGTGAAGAGCATTATGGAAAACACATGATCTACAGAACAGATAGACTGTTCTTAGGTTATCTAGATTAGTTGTAGGTCCATTTTCTGCTGAACAATATGACATAAACTGAAAATACACAGATACTACAAATTAATATCATTTTACATTCCTTTATATAGGTATACCTTAAATGAAAGCATCCAGCTTATGAAATGTACCACACTTAAACTGTTACTTTAGGAGAATGAACTTTGTTTAACACTAATTCTACAGATGTGAAAATCTATTAGGAAAGAGAAAATCAGGTTTATCTGTTGAAAATGTACAATTGTAAGGTTTGACATTTCAAAAGCAATTTTGCTTATGAACTTGAATAATTAGCATTTTGTTTTAATGAATTAATTTTCTCCTCTAAGTCAATGTTGCTGTTCTGTTTTCCAAAAAAAGCCACGAAGATTCAGTAGAAATTCATTAAAATTGTAGATAGCATGATGATATGCTGGAGATCCTGTAATAGAAAATAGATGTGAACTTCTTAAAAAGCTGCTTGTCTGAAGTTAATGTAAGGAAATGTGTTGTTAAAATCAGTCATGTGAACATTTTTGATAATAATTTTGTATTCTGTACATTTCATTCTTACAATATCTAATAAACAACAGGAAGTCTTATTTTGTTACAATTAATTTTGCTATCATTGTTAAAGCAGCTTGCTTACTATCATGTACTTCAGCACAGTGTTCATTAATCTTTCACAGTGTACGTGGTCCATTTTAGGGTTTGCTATTATCACTAGTGCTAACCAAGGAAGACCTTCATGTGGGGTTTCAAAAGTCTACATCTTTTGCTGTTTCTGTTACAGTTGGCTTGCAACCTCAGAAATGTAAAATTCACTTTATTCAAAACAAAAATTGGAAAACCTCTGCTTATAAGAACACATTTCTGACAAGCTCAGATAGGCTGTTTGTTCTGGAAAAACAGAGGAGGAGGATAAATTTCTGCATATTTCCTTTCGACAGTTCCCTTTTTGCTCTACTGTCTCTCAGGACTGACTGCAAGGAGTAGTTGATTGTGTTTTGATGAGAGTTCAGGCTTTTTTTTTATAATATAGTTGTGTAGCAATAATTACCCTTTGGCACTTGGGCTCAGGCAAGTTGTATGTGCAGTCTCTAGGTGTTTAGTAAGACACACTCCTTGTTCAAAGACATCTTTTAAATAGTGAAAAAGGACAGAGTTTGGGAAGAGTGCATCCTCTGGAAAACCCTGGATTGAGGAGCAGGAAAAAATTGCTGTTTACAAGACATCGAGGAGAGCTGAGTCCTTGAACTCAAGTGCTCAAACTTCAAGCTTGGGCATTTGCAGAGGTCAGGTTTAGCGTCCCCTACTACCAGCTAGCAGGTGCCATCCTAGAGCCTTAAAACAACTGTACTTTCTTTTTAGTAAGAAGTTGTCTTTTGCTTGATTATGTAGATATAATATGAAGGGTATACAGCACTGAAGATACGCTCTGTGGAATATATGCAGTTTCTTATCACAGCCTTAGTTGTGTCTTTATTACCTTTAAAGGCGTATGTGCATTTAGAGCAGACGAACTACTTTGTGTGGCAAAAGTTAAGTCCTACACTGAGCACATAAAACAAGTCCCTAGAAGACAATTTGCTTTCTAAAAGTCTCCAGCAGTACGGCTGTTCCTGTGCCAGCAGCCCCAGAGCCGCCACCGGCTCCCTCGCTGAGGTCAGCCAGGAGTTCTTGCCCGGGGATCTTAAAAGGTGAAGGGAGAAAGAAAAAAAAAAAAGAAAAAGAAAACCTGGTTTTAGAAGCACAAAAGAGACAAAACAGCAGCTGCTCTTGGGG
>NW_009736007.1:57724-70575 GCF_000703405.1 Apaloderma vittatum | reverse complement strand
CGCGCTCCTCACCTCCTTCTTTACACCTTCCAACTTTAGATACACTATGATTCTATGACCTGCACCACATACCTGCAGTTTCATGTCCTCTGTCCTCCAGAATTTAATTCTTCTCTTAATACCCCACATATCTAATAGTCTTTCAACACTTCCTTTCTCAACCTCATTCAGATGTCACTTTTATGCAGGTAGTGTCACGATTTAAATTTCCTTCACTGCTCTGAATACAGTGGCCTTGCCTAATTGCCTTAATCTCATTACCTCTTCTTTTTCTTATTTTTCCTTCAGCATAATTTGGATGGTTTTGATAACACTAAAACAAAAATGGTAAGTCATGCTTCTAGATGCCATGCTAACCAAGAATTAGAGAAATAAGTTACAAGATCATAAAAAGAGATGAATTTGTTATCTGTCTGGCAGGAATATTTTGTTAGAGAGTTCAAGCATCAGAGATTTTTTTTAAGATAGAATAATGCATATTTTCAGAAATACTATAGATTTTCCCTGTATAAACAACTTTAACTTAATGGTTTCTGCATTTTTTTTCTGAGTTCTCCATGATCCTTGAAGTCATTGCAGATTTAAAAGTGTTAAATGATAGTTAAATGATAGTTAAATTCACCTAGAATTTTTTCCCCTCTGCAGATACATAGAAATGTACAGTATTTTTCTTCTAGTACTCCAGTATAGGCCCCTGAATGTTAGCACCATTAAATGTCGATGACTGAAAAAAACCTAAAAGTTGAATGGAATGCTCCTGTATTTATGAAAACATAAATGTGAAAAATATATACAGGATATAAACATTCTAATAATGTAAATTTTTAATATCCCTATTTGTGTTGATATTTAATGTACACCCAAAGCACTGAAATGGGTATACAATGTTTATAAATACATTTTGAATTCTATGAATACTTTTCGAACATATATTATAAATCAGTAAATACTCTAATGGTCTTTTTACTCTTTATGTGATTTTTACCATGCAAATGTTCCTTATGTTCTACAAATAGTCTAATGTTCTTTATATAGATTTCTCCACTTGCATTTTCTTATTTAACATTTTTAAATGCATGGGTTTAGCTTTAGCAATATGACAAGGATGGCAGATTTACTGTGAGACACACGTGAACTCCTTCAGAGTGCTTTTTTTTTCATTTATTCCTACTTCAGGAGTATTATGTAGTATGCATTACATGGATGCTTTCAAGAAGAATGACAGTAGATCACTTCTTTAAACATTTCAGAACTCTTTCAGAAAACTAACCATCCAAGGTTTTCGGCAGCTAGCTGAAACATAGTGCTTTGGTTAACAGTTAACTTTACTCTGTTTCCACCAAATAAGGAATTGGTAGCATATATGAAGTCAGCATATAAGAAGTTTATTCACTGGATTATTCTGAGGGTCTTACTTCGAAAGATATAATTTCCCCACGCATTCAGCAAAGTTAATTAAGAATGTATATGCCCTTCTTTCTCCCTGTTTGCTTTGATCTTTCCAGAGGCCAAATTCTAACACAAAGCACTTCGCTTGTAGCTAAATAAAAATTGTGCAAACCATGGGGCACCTGAGGTATTCCCAGCTCTTCTCCATAGAACTTTTAAGTACATCACTGTGGAACATGGATTTTTATAACGATCATTTCCTTAATCAATAAAGATGATTAAAATCAGTAAGACTGATAGCACATTCCCGTATCACAGAACCCTATGTGATACAAGTGCTTAACCCAGCCTTTACTATTAACAGCTTGCTTGATCCTGCAGAGTGTGCTGAGCTGCCCTTCATCCTTCCTGCTCAAGCCTTCATGGCATTGCTTTCAGGTGGTAAATAGCTGTGCGATAAATATACTTACCGCTCGTATACAATAATAATCTCCTATACAACTTAAATATTGTTCCACAATATAACTTAAATTTGTTCCACAAAGCAAATTCCATAGTTACCATAAACTACTTCTGGATGTTGCTGAACTGAATTACTCAGCTCTGTACTCTGTATAAAGATATACAGAGCATTAGACATGAAAACCTGGTGTCCTCCTCGTTCATTTCACAGAATCACAGAATATTAGGGGCTGGAAGGGACCTCAAAAGATCATTTAGTCCAGCCCCCCTGCCAGAGCAGGATTGCCTACAGTAGATCGCACAGGAACGCGTCCAGACAGGTTTTGAATGTCTCCAGAGAAGGAGACTCCACAACCTCCCTGGGCAGCCTGTGCCAGTGCTCTGTCACCCTCACAGTGAAAAAGTTTTTCCCAATACTTTTGCGGAATCTTCTACGTTCCAGCTTGTAGCCATTGCCCCTTGTCCTGTCATTGGACATCACTGAGAAGAGCCTGTCTCTGTCCTCCCGACACTCCCGCTTGACGTATTTATAAACACTAATGAGGTCATCCCTCAGCTTCCTCTTCTCCAAGCTAAAGAGACCCAGCTCCTTCAGCCTTTCCTCATAAGGGAGATGTTCCACTCCATTCATCATCTTTGTGGCTCTGCGCTGGACTCTCTCCAGCAGTTCCCTGTCTCTCTTGAGCTGAGGGGCCCAGAACTGGACACAATATTCCAGATGTGGCCTCACCAGGGCAGAGTAGAGGGGCAGGAGAACCTCTCTTGACCTACTGACCACATCCCTTCTAATACACCCCAGGATGCCATTGGCCTTCTTGGCCACAAGGGCACATTGCTGGCTCGTGGTCATCCTGCTGTCCACCAGAACCTCCAGGTCCCTTTCTCCTGTGCTGCTCTTTAGCAGGTCATACCCCACCTATACTGGCACATGGGGTTATTCCTTCCCAAATGCAAAACTCTACACTTGCCCTTATTGAACTTCCCTCTAGCCTGTCTAAGTCTCTCTGAATGGCAGCACAGCCTTCTGGTGTGTCAACCACTCCTCTCAGTTCTGTGTCATCAGCAAACTTGCTGACAGTGCTCTCTAATCCTTCATCCAGATCATTGATGAACATGTTGAACAGCACCGGCCCCAGTACTGACCCCTGAGGGACCCCACTAGACACAGACTGCCAACTGGACTCGGCCCCATTGACCACAACTCTCTGACTTTCTTCAAACAAATAGAATAAATAAAATCACATGGGTTAGAAATACCGGAGCAGACTACATCAGCAGTAAAACATTTACAGCATCCTTGGGACATCAGCAACCATTCACTGGAAAAGTTCATAGCTTAAACTGAAATAAATTATTCCAGAATCAATAATTAATTTAATACAAAAAGGAGGAAGTGAAGTTTATTATCAGTATTTTAAGGATGGAGACTAGAGGTAGTGATTTAATGCCTTTGTTGTCTTAGTAACTTTTTCAATCTTTCCTCTTTCTTTCTTCTACTTTCATCTATCTCTTTTAACTCTTACTACAGGCATTTGCTGTGTCTCCTAAAAGAATCAGCAAATATAAAAGATGTGAATTTCTTCTGAAGGTGTTTTGTACATCCATTTTACACATACAGCTTGGCTGAATGGGAGCTACCTTGCTGCTTGTTTTTTTCCTATTCACTGCTCTTTTGTTCTGGCTGATTTATAATTGCATGCTCTTATTGTGTCTCAGTAAAACTATAACTTTTCAGAGTTTAAATTTCTCTTACTTTCTGTTTTAAAATGTCTAGTCCTGCCTATATCAAAAGTTTTTCTATAAAAATGCTGCTATAACATATAATATAGCATATGACAGTCACACACTTCTACTACAGCTTGTAATGTTATAACGTGTGAAGAACTTCATGTCATTCCCTTCTTAACCATTTGCCTTCCTTTCTCCTCTGTTTTTAATCACTTCTTCCTCTATTTTCTCTCTCATCCTCATCCTCTGTGGTGCCTTCTGGCTTCCCATTTTCTGTTTCAAGTTGTCTTTATTTATTAATGTCCATTTCTTCTTTCCTTTTCAATTCCCATTTTTCTTATCTTCCAAAAAAAAAAAAAAAAGTGAAAATAGATCTCCTTTATCTCTCCCTTCATGTGTGTGTGGTCTACCTGGAATATGGTCTGTCTGTTGCATTTTATTATTCATTTATGCCATTGGGGTGTCCTAGCAAAAAACTACCTGAACAAAGCTGATGCCCTAAGGCATCTTTGGGGAAGTTTGCTTGCTTGTTTGTTTGTTCATTTAGTTGTATTTTTATTTGGCATGGATTAACATTGTGAAGTGCACATTTCTTTGTCTATAACTGAGGAGTTTGATATAATTACCTGACTTAATGTGGGAGTTCAAGTCTGACGGCCTCAGAGTTTTTCTAAAGAAAGACCTTCTTTCTGCCTTCTCAAAGACACAGTTTTCTGAAATTGTATGTTAGTCTGATGCCCTAAGCTTTTTTGCACCAAGGGCACCTTGTCAGCTGAAACTTAAGGAACTAAAGTGATGCTCTCAGATATTATTTGAGTTGCATGGCCTTGGGGCTTCCTAAGGCAAAGATGGCTGAAAAAAAAGATAAATTTATGTACCAAAGCCATATTTTTCTGTCGGACAAAGTAATATGCTCATACAACAGACTTCTACATGGACCTTGAAAGAGAAGGAAGGGAAATCTTTTAAAACCAGATGCCATTGGAAACCCATTTCTCCTGATATAAAATGATGCCCCAAAGACATCAGACCTATCTTATACTACCTAGTTCCATAAAAGTAGCAAAAAGAGTTTTTCCGCACTTGGATAAGATATGGTTATAATTTCTGTATCCTAGCTGCATACATTTTATATTCTGTAATGATATTTATTTTCCTCTAGGAAAATTAAATACAATTTTTAAAAATACACAAAAAATCCCAAATGCAAGACATTTTGTATTCTTTCCCAGAGTGAGTGCCTCTGCAGTCAGAAGGCATCATCGAAAGTTCAAAGTTTGGTGAGGTCTACTTTTGGACCTCAACCTGTCAAAGAATATTAATGTTGAGGGGAAGAGTCTTACAGAAATTTTAGGTAAGGAGAAAGACTACTGACAAACAAATCTTTCTTCAACATACTACTGTGGTTGGTCCAAGGAAATCCTTGCTCTTATTCAGTCCCAGTTTGGTAGTTTTCACTGTTCTACTGAGCAAACCGAGAACAGTTCTCTTATGTCCCATGGGCCTTTGTTTTTCTTCTTCCTCTGAAGAAAAAGAAAAAGAATATGAGGCATAAATATTGTTTTTTGAAAAAAAAATTGTTAATAAATTATTAATAAATTATATATCCTATAAAACCGCAACCAATGTGTATTTTATATTTATCAAATATTTAATTTATTTAAATACTAGTGCATTTATATTAAAAATGAATAGATAAATTATGTTTATAAGCAATCCCACAGAAGGGCTGATCTTTTCTTTTAACTTTAGAGTGATAAAACATTCAAAGAAATATATATCTTTAGGGGTTTGTCTCTATTTTTATGTTTTAGAAAGTGATAACAGAGACTTTCATGCCTCATTATGATATTGGTTTGCCTTTATACTGATGTAAACTGACTGATTTTTGTGGGCAACTTCATGTGATAAGTATTCATAGGAGTGAAGTCCAATCTACTTGTTTATAAATCCAAAGAAAGATATTATTGCTTTTGTCTTATCACAGTTGACTGTTCACATGTATTTTTGTATTTGTTTAATGTTCATAACATAAAGACTCTAGTGGATTCCTATGATTTTAATGAGATTACTGTATACAATTAAACAGCAATTGATCTCAAGTGTTTGCAACATCAATTGACATCTTTTGTTAAGTTTGTGCAAACACCACTGGTGGCTTTCCAATCCTCTATAATCTTTTATGTAACCAACTCTGAAGATTCATTTCTCTTCTTGAAAAATGAATCAGGAAAATGTCTGTAATACTGAAAGCCAGAGAAAAAGATGTAATAAGCTGCAGCATTTTTTCTGGGTATGCTAAAATTATGGGGTTTTTTACTGCTAAGAAGCATGCATATATAAATTCAATTTGATATTTAAATTATGAGAGCCTAGAGGAAAGAACAATATATTCTCTGCCTTCCACACTTCTGGACATGCTTTTGGCATTCAGTAGAAAACAAATGTGCACGTATGCATATTACATTGGCAAATATTGTTATAGTGCCCCTAATATATTTGGGTACATGTGCTATAAATACTTATTCACAGGCAACAGTAAATCATAGAATTACAAAATGGTTTGGGTTGGAAGGTACTTTAAATGAAAAGCTTCTCATTGCCGTAGAGGGTGACTTCCCCTCCTCATTTCCCTTTCCTCTCCTTCCTAAAATGTTTGTATCCTTCCATTCCAACACGTCAGTCATAAGAGCAATCCTGTCTCCATGATGTCAATAAGATCATAGTCCATTAGGCTTGTGTATGTCTTAACTCCTCTTGTTTATTCTCCACACTAGGTGCATTTCATAGGGACATTTAAGTTGGGTTCCTGATGAAGATGACCCTCTGTCTGGAATGGCTGGAATTCTTTTGTGCTGCACTTCAGGTGCTCTCCTGATCATCTATGATCATCTATACGTTGTGTTGAGCATCATAATATTTTTTCAGCATTTGAATACTAGGCATATGAATTGGAAACTTAAATTCATATGAAAAGTACATTCAGCACACAATATAAGTTCTAACTCGACTGAGTGTTAGGTTACGCTGAAAGAAACTCTGCTGTCCATCAAAACTCCCTGCATAAAATACTTGGTTTATTATCTGCCAGTTATACTCTTGATATTCAAGAAAGCTTCTGCAATATTTGTATCAAATGATATCCATCTATTATTATTAGCTTCACAGTTTAATAAAAACAAAATTCACTGAAAATATTAAAAGTGCACAGATACATACATATATGTGCATATATGAAAATTTGTGCGTGTGTGTGTGTGCATATCTATGGCTTTTACCTCTCTTTCATATAGATTTTAGGCAAGGTAGAAACCCAGTATTCCTGCATATCAGGTTCAAAGCAGTCTATGGTCTACATTTTATTCCCATGTTTTTGAATGAAGTGGGCTAGAAGAGAACTGCTGGATGAATATTCTTTGTATCTTTTAGGGCACTATCTCATTAAAGGCAATAATTTTCCAAATGTTTCTTTTTCTTTTGCTATATTTATCACTCCACAGAACTTTTCTTGTCATTTCCTCTTCAGGAGCCAGTCACAAAACCTGTTATCTAAGACCTCCTAAGGTTACAGAAGACTAAAATTTAGATATCTGTGTTCAGAACTGAGCTCTCACGTTCACAAGCGCTTACAGGTCATTTCTTTTTGGAGGCATTGAAACTGCGTATTATCAAACAGGCTGGTTTGGGTTTGCTTTTAATCTTTAATTTTGGATTTTAGAGCTCCAGTTATCTGCTCACTTGGAAGTTTTTAAGAGTTAACCCAGTTCATATGCAAACATGGTCAAGATTCAGAAGCTAGACTTTTTTTTTCCCACCCCTTTAACTCTGAGAAACTTCACTTAGAATAAGAGCACTCAATGAAATTTCTTTCTTGTACAATACCTTTTTCTCTTCCCCTCTTTTCATAACATGGATCCGTGATTTGAATAGTCACCCAGAATACGGAAAATCTAGGTACAAGCTTAGCCTCATCCTGAATGGACTGAAACCCATATCTCCCTTTGAAAAGTGTTATCCTGTAGTTATAGGCAGTTTGCACTATTTATTCCTAATTACGTTCCACTGTGTGAAAGCATTCCTGATTTACTGGACCTCCTCAGTATTTTCTTAAGGCAGCTCTTAAGAAAGGGAAACTGACTTCTCATCCACCCTGCAAGAACTGTACATATATTTTTAGACAAAGAAGTAATCATAAAACGCACATGTACAATGACTGGAGCAAGAGCACAAGTGGTTCATGTAGTAATGGTTAAGGAAGACAAAGGCAGCTGCTTTGGGTTATAATTTTTATTGTCTGCTCAGGCTTGCCATTCAGAACTTCTGCTGTTTGAGTCATAAAACTGAGTACGTTTTGAATGCTAGAGTGTTATGAATCCTAGCTAAGCTGAACACTATGACTTTTCGGGCTTTACGGAGCCTGAATTTCTTTCACATCTACCTCAACACATTTGTAAATCACAAAATCAAATCCACTAGCCAGTTGAAAGCCAAACCAGACAAAATAATTAAAAATGGAAGGATGTTTCCATACATCCCTTCTAAATAACAACCATGTGAAATCAATTAGCATTGGCTACAAAGTCCATGACAGGAAGCAGTTTCCCATCATGGTCCAAAATGATGGGCAACAGATCTGGAACATCACCGTCTAAAGCGAGCTGTGAGTTTCACAACCCCACAGAAAATGTTAAACTGACAAGTTAAAATTGTCAAAATATTTTTGACAACATGTAATCCGTCAAAATACCCTGGTTTTCAAAGTCAAGATGTTCTGCAGTGATTTATTGATTTTTATGAAGATTTCTGTAACAAGATTTTTGACATTTTGCCAGATTGCTTCTGACCAGAAGGACTGAGTTGAAACCTGAGAATAAGCTGATTCTGTCTCACTCAAACTCACAAAATGTTTTGTTCTCATTCTGAAATACAATTAATTACCTTGAAAGCTGTTAAACACATAAAAGCTGTAGCAGTGTTAAGCACAGAGTCTCTCAAGCAGACAGAACTCACATTACTTGAGGATTAGGGATCAAGACAAATATCATAAACTTCAGCCAAAAACCAGTTAGTAGTCTTTGAGCAATCAGCTATTTTCTGTGCTTAAAGAAAGATATTCTACTTGATAAGCTAGATGCTTTTGTTATGCACTATGTTCAAAGACAATCTTGTACTGCATAATTCTGCTTGTCTCTGCCTCTTTCCTGTCTTCCTTATCTATTACATTTCTTCTTTCCTCTCAGAGTTACCACTGTCAGGGTAGTAACTCAGGCTCTCCAGTAATTTTGTCTCTACTTCTTTCCCTTTTCATTTTTTACAGCTTTTCTCATTTTCTTTTTCTCCTTAGTTGTTTTCTTTTTCTTTTTCCTTGTGGAAATCTACAAATTCCACATTACTAGCCTTTAAATCTCAGATGTCTTAATTTCCACATTACTAGCCTTTAAATCTCAGATGTCTTCATCTAGAATCTAAAAGAGGTTCATGTGGATGGAAGCACAAATTATATGCAGATCATTATTGCGGGAATTATTGCTGTTGTAGATGCAGAACTTACGACACCTCCCTTGTTAAAGAAGAGATTGCTTCTTTCTCCAAAGCTGTATTATGTAACAAGTAAAGGTCCAGGTTTTCGCAAAGAAAATAATGAAGAAAAATCTTCTAATAATTTAAGAAAGACTTGTCATTTTAATGAATTTTCCAAAACACTTGGCCAAGTCATACATGGTAGAAAATATATGGCAGAAAAGAGTTGAAGGGAGGATTAGACTTATTTGTGGGTACATGTTGCTCAAAATAGTCACTAGTGGTGCTATGAAATCTTTTGTATTCTTGAGGCTGGGAAAGGATTAAACTGCCTTTAGAAGATGAGCAGGATTATATTTTCTTTTCAGTACAAGTAAAGATGTTAATGAGCCTATGTAATTAACACATGATACTAGTTAATTAGACAGCAAATTCAGTGCTGTCTGACACTACCTGTACTGATGATATCCAGAGGTTTATGCTAATTTGCCTCCCAGTATGTTAGATGAGCTTCAAGCAGTAGTGATAGGTGAAGAAAGAAAAGCCAATAGGTTTACTTAGAAAAACCCCACAAAACCAAAAAGCTATGTTTGAAAATAACTGCTAACAAGTACTTGGATAATTGCTTCCATGATATTAATGGCGGACACCAAACAAATTTACAGAATCTGAAAAAATGCTAAATCCTCACAACAGTATGACAGCACAACAAATTCTCTGCTTATATGTTCGGCAGCATGTGAAGAAGTCTCAAGGTACTGGAGAAATCATAACACCGAATGTAATTCCTGTGGGTTATTTAAATTTTTCACTGCCTATGTTTATCTGTGATTGCAGATTTAAATAAAAAGGATGTTAATAATCATATGATTTTTTGGAAACAGTCACCCTTTTCTTTCTAAATTTCATGAACAAATCTCACATAGGCAAATACTCAGAAACAGACACATTCACCAAAATATTCAACATAAAGTCCAACCTCATTCACATACTCAGGATATGGTATTTCAGTTAAACAAATGCTTTTTATTAAATGTGAGCATATCTAAGTGTAATCAGATATGCAAACCACAAGTACATGCAGTACCTGACTTTGGAAATATCAACACACCTCTAAAATAAATTTAAAATCAGTCTGTGTGATTCTAACATTCTCTTAACTTGTTTTCAGTCAATGTTTAATGTACAGAAAGTCCTTTGTAAAGTTCAAATCCTTCTGAAAAGCAACAATACATGGTTAAAAAAAAAAGTCACTTGTATTGAGAAAAAGTCTAAAAAAAATTGTTCCAAAACGTTTGGTAGAAAATTATACATGCCTTAAGCAGGTGCTAAGTTAGAACAACTCCTCAACTATAACTACAACTTAGTCACAGCAAGGATATAAAATGCAAATAAAGAAATGGTAGTATTGGTTTATTCAATTGTGCTGAAATATTTATAGAAATGTGTATTAGTACAGTTATTATTAATAGATGTATTTATGCTCATAATTGAACTCTAAAAACTCACTGTGCTGAAGGAGTTATAAAACTGGTAATTTTACTAAACACTTACTTAGTACATTTTCTTCAGAAAATCTCTATATATAAAACTGGCAGCAGAGGAAGGAATAATAAATATATGAATCATCTTCATCTCTATGCAGATGAAGTATATGGACATGTCCTTCATTTAACATTCACAGAAAATCAACCAACTTAAAGAGTAATATGAACAAATATTTGCATCAGCACTTTTAGAGTAATCATGTATTTCAATATAGCAGTACACAGCTTAATGAGAATGCCTTGAAAATAAATCAAAGCACTGGTGTTCTTTTTGAAACGGTCGCTCATCACTGATGTGTTCCAAAGAAGAAAAGTAATTTCTGACAAACAATATAGAGATCTTCAAAGAAGAATGAAATATGAACATAGGAAGCTTTATCTACTGTTTCTATTTAATAATACATTTACAATTAGCGATATGTACACAGTTAATAAATTCTAGGCTGAAGCGTGAGTTCAGAACCTGAAATCTGTTGACATTAAACAAAGCAGCTTTTGATTTACTACTCAGTTGAAACAAGATTGTTGTAAGCAATCTACAAAGTGTCCAAGGTTATTTATCTTTTTTTCTTCATTTATTTGTAATTTTGTTTTTATATTTATGAAGGAACCCAATTCTCAGTAAATAAAAATGAATGGAAAACAAATATTGCAAGATTCATCTGGGAATAGTGTGTTATCTTCATCTTCCAACTTCTTTCTCAGCTTTATTTGCCTTTTGGGGGCTGCTGCTTTCTTATTTCCTTTAATACATGCATTGACTAGTGCAATTTCTCTCCCTCTCAGATGTGGCAGGAAATTTCGCATGTTTTGATAATAAGTGAGTAGACACCCAAGCTCAAATCCCCACAAGCTTACTTCTGACATTCTTTTATATTACTATGATTTATCAAGGATTTCCACAGTTCCCTCCTGGCTCCTTTAAAAGATATTTTAAATGGATTTACAATAAATCTGTTTAGTGGCTGTCTAATTTGACACACAATTTGACATAATCAATTGTCACGCATGTTTAACACACAGAATTATAAGAAAAGAACCTTACAAACTGTTTAAACTTGGGTCTGTATGAAAAACATAGTAATATTGCAGGACTAGGATTGTGAGCAGTGATTAGATGATTAAAGAATCCAACTTTTAGTTAATTGTCTTTTAAACACCACTACCCTTACTGTTAGTATCTGGCTATCGGACTAAAGGTCCTCTTAATGCATAGTCTAATTTGCCTAAAAGAACTTAAAACTGTATTTAATATTCAGAATATGTAAATTGCTTAATAATATATTATGATTGAAGGACATATTAGACAACTAATACATTGAAAATATTTAATGCAAATAAAGTATTTATAGAATGTAGCAGTATGAGCAATGTATCTAACAAGGCATTACCCACCAACCTCATGCTCCATTGCTCTAAATTTTAGCTAAGAATTTTTAGAGTTGGTTTAAAAATTATCATTTAATGAGACTTTAAAACTAATTTGCATCATCCTCAAAGAAAATATTGTTCAACATTCAAAAGAGCTATCAGTATTCTTTTTCAAAGCTCATATTAATTCCAGCTTCAGAAAGAGGGATGTTTATGACACCAAGATAAGAAAATACAAATACAGTTGTTAATCACCGTGTAATTAGAAGAAAATATTTTTCTTAAAGTCATAGCAGAAATACCTCACAAGTCACATTCATCTACTCACTTTATTCTTTCCTTTTAAACTGTTGCTCAGGAAATCCATAACAATAGTCTACAACAAAAAAACTTTATGCAATTGAAGAAAACTTTATGAAAGAAAACGCTCTGTCTTCTTAAAATGTTTTGTTAAAGGTAATGTGCAAGTGTTTTACAATGTTTCTGTGATATGTACTAATTCTTTCGAAGACCTTTGCTCCCAAAGATCCCAGAGATTGAGCAGAGCCCTGAAACGCAGTCACTGCATTTATGAATGTAAATACGTAATCAAAAAGTAAATGTTATTTCTATGTAAAAAGTGAGCTGGGAAGATTTTTTTTTTTACTCACATGAAAACAAGGTACTTTCATCACACCTTGTTTTGCAGGGTTCTACTCCTGGCCCAGGACATGGCCCTGGACCATGCAGCTGCACCTTCAGGACCTTAGGATAGATCTGTGAAATGCCACAAGGCTAATCTCCAACGCCTTCATCTTCATGACGTCACTAGGGTGTTGCTAACATTTCTGCCAT
>NW_009736007.1:0-57693 GCF_000703405.1 Apaloderma vittatum | reverse complement strand
CTCTTTCCATAGCTGTTCACCAGTCTTCCTAAGAAAAATATCTGCAATGGGATGACTCTGTCACAGTACACAGATAGCAAGTTACAAATATGTCCACTGGTTAGGGCATCAGCAGGCTGTAGCTGGTTAAAGGTGAATCATATTTTATATCTTTAGATTCTGGGAAAAGTTAATATATCTTCCTTTCTGTTTTTTTTTCTGCTGACACATCTGAAGGAGAGCATCAAGCCAGACATTGGTACTGTGAGGGATTATTTGCCCTAGGCCTCAATCAATGGATAAGCAACAACTACCACTTATCAAACTCGTTCGTGTTACTGATGTCTCAGGCAGGCAGATTACCTCTGAATTCCTTCCCTGCTTTTCCAGAGAAGTGAGGGAGGACAAAACAAGGCCTTAAGGTAGGGTCAGAGTGAAGAAATGAACTTCTGCTGCTGACTTGCCTGAATAAATTCAGGGTGTCAGGTAAAACTAAAAAGGCAAAAGAAAGCATCTGCTGGGGACAAGACTTTGCAGAAAAACGTGTAAATAGGGTGACTGATGTCACTGTTTTCCTCACCAATAATTTTAACGAATGTATTGAATGCAAAACAGGCGATTACTCCTTCAATTTGTTTAGACGTTGGTAGACAGTCAGGTCACAACACTGCATCCAGCAGGGCAGGAAAGAACTTACTTTGTTTTTTTCTTTTGAGTGGTCTATTTCAACAGAAGAAACTCGCACTTATTACTGAAGTGTAGGCTTTTCAAAGCCTGAAATGGCTCCCCTCAACTAGACAAACATTATTGAATTGTTTGACTACAGAAGGCCACATGTTGGCATAAATATGACCCCAGAACATTTATTTCAGGGATCCCTGAGGGGAAAAAAAAGCACTATAGCGCTGCTTTTTCAATTTCATTCTGGCATGTAAATGCACTTGTTGGCATACATTTCCTTATTGCTTAATGCTAGACATATGTTCAAATGCTGGTGAAAAAACAGATGTGTTTGGCCTTTTGAAGATCTCATACTATTCAAACTTTTCTGAGAGCCTTCAAATTTTCTTTTTTCCTGGATGACAGTTTGCTGCAGCTTCCTGTGAGGGGAAGTCCAGAATGAAGAGATTTTACAGGCAACATAACTGGCATTCCAGGATGCGAGGAACATTTTCTGTGCCAAGGAGGGAGAGCACACCGGAGGGCTATTACTAGTGTGAAATATTATATTGAAAGGCAGCCAAAGAGCACTGATTAATAACCTGGATTCCAGGATTTATGACATTACATGACTTGGCTTGATGTTTGCCCACAGGCTGAAGCTGGGTGAGATAGGTCAGGGAAGGGAATCAGAGCGACCACTACTTGAAAGAACTAAAAAGGGGACATGATCCATTTTGTATGTAAAGAAGGTCAGAGCAAATTACAGATTTATTGGAGAGAATGGTGTTCCTGTTCATGCCTCCTAGGTATAGCAATTTAGTGCATGATGCAGTTTGACAAGTTGGCACATGTGACCGCAAATTAGAGGCAACCCTTTCACTTTAAGTTCAGCCCGCTGAAATATTCCTGTGACAACTGACATCTAAAATTCCTTGTACCAGTGAAACAGCTTTCCAGTGTCCTCACTGAAGTCAGTAAACACACTGGTATACTCAAATTAACTCCTTATTTACAGTTAAGCATGCAGAAATTCCTATATGAGATTGAACTCTCTGAACTCAGGATCATCCTTAAATAGCCTGTTTTGAGGTGCACAGTTCTTCTGATCAGGATGCATGAGGCAAGGGAAGAAAAGTGAGAGATACAATGCATAATACATGTTTGCACCCTGGTATCTTCTTAATACTAGGTAGACTAGATAGACGGCATCAACAACAGAAATATGAGCTCCTAGTGGTACACATGTTAGGCATTAGGGGCAATATTAGGGTGGGAGTTCTGTCTCCAGCTGTGGAAAACACTGACTAAAGTATCCTTTCTTTGGTCTCGCCTGTCCCACAACAAGAGCAAACATCATTTTCTATGTGGATCCTCAGAGAAAAAAAACCTTCCCCTCACATATAACATGTTGTAGGTTTAACTAGGTAGCCTAATGAGTAAGGTCCGACATGCATACTAATTAGAGTGGGAAGCAAAAGATTTTGGGATGTTTGGGAAGTCCAAGGTATGGTGTGGGTACCATCAGGGAGAATCACATGTAAATTGCGGTCTGGAGGAGAGCTCCTACTGACAGAAACTTTGCTCAGAGAATACGAACCTGAACTCAAGCACATTTATCAAAGTCAGCACAGATGAGGACCTTTGTGTGTTTCAGGAAACAGTAATCTCTTTCAAAATACAGCTCAAAGAAAAACGTGGCTGTGATTAAACAGAGCAGGTAGATTCAATTACTCATTGAAGAAGCACCAGGTTGAAGCACCTAGTAGAAATAACTGAAATTTATATATTTTGTTACAAATCAGGCAAATTATAATTACTACCTTTACTGCACATTAGATTGGATTTTTTTCACACAAACTATACTTCTTTTAAGTTGAAATTATTGTATATTTAGTTATTACAATGAAGTGCCTGAATTTTCACCCTTTCATGACAAAAATTGTGGACTTTAATTAAAGCTTTTTGCTTGACTATCTTTTCAAAACCCATCAGTTTCAGTAATATGTGACTAATGTACTCAGATAATTCCAATTTCAATATTATTAGTTATTTACAATGGATTATTTTATGAGTTGATGTAAGGACTTGGATGTTATGACAATGGTCTATGAAATAATATGTTTTGACCTGTTAGGAAAAAGCCTCTTATTACTTCTCTGTGAATTACTGGACTTCTTCTTGGGCTCTTTCTCTCCTTGAATCTCATTGATTTTTATAGTGTGGTTTTTGTACATTTTATTTGGTTTTAAATCAACCTATCAGTGAGTTAACTGCCTTTTGCAGATGTTGGTCAATAAGCGTATTAAGTAATAAGTTTATACAATACATGTTGCATATTTGTAGCCTCCAAAGATATATTTGCCAAAAAAAAGTACACAGCAATTACACGGTTATTTCTCAAAGAGATTTCTCATAAAAAGATCTGAGGATGCCAGTGGTGAATAAATGTCTTAGGTTTATATTTAGAAAAGCAAGCATCTCAAAGAATAACCAAGCACATCATGCTCCAAAGAGGAATAAGCTAAATGAAGAGAATCATCAAAAATTTGTTCAAGATTTCATCTGCAACTAAAATTATCTAAACGTAATCTGCCATGGGAAGAAGAAAATAATGCCACATAACCATTTCAGATTACATATTGTTTGTTTTTTTCCCCTGTAAACTATTTACAAAAGAGCAGTTAAATTTCAGAAAAATCATGCATATATTTACTCAAAAGGCATTTTGTTTGGCAGCTATCAGTTAACATTATCCCTTTGGCTATCTTGTAAATTTTAAAGCCATTTTCTTCTTACTGTAGTGTTCAAACTAAGTCTTGATGGACAACTTGGTTTAGAAATGGATGTCAACATGGGAGATGAAGTTAAAAAGTCCGGATTTGTAGAATAAATATATAAAAGGGAAAAAGGAATATTTATGCTTATATTTGCCAGTAACCTATAGTCACAAAATGGAAGGATATAACGGATGCTAATTAACCAGGAAGACACATCAACAATAAAACAAACTTTGATAGCTGTCAGCTGAATTAACGTGACAGAAACCACCAGGATGAGCTACCTTGTTCTGTTTTGTGATAGGACAAAATGCATATAGTTCATAAAAACAATATTTTGCTATCATTGCTAAAACGTCAAAGACACTGGGACACATTGATACCTCGTTTTTCAAATGCCTCTTACATGTTTTTGCCACAGATAAGAGACAATATGGCAATTAAACTGGTATTTTTGTGCAACTTTTTATATGTACTACATGAAATTATACTTGGGCTTGGGTTTTTGCTTTAACAGAGAGCAAATTATTGAAGGGTTAGCAGATATCCATGTCCAGATGAAAGAATATAATTTTTTGTACAATTTAGACCTAGTAAATTACTTCTGAGAATGTTACTGTTCCCTCTTACCAATCCCCACTTTTACAGATCCTTTTTGAGTAACATTCCTAACTTCTGAGTATTAATGTGAGATATGGATTAAGAACTGATTTCTTCTCACAAGTTCTTGAAGTTGTATAAAAAAGGGCATACATATTTATACAAGGAATGCATATTTGTCTTAGGAATATGTTCTCATTTTCCAAAGTATTTCATAATTCAGAAAATATGTCTAACATATAGCTTTTCATTTACATGTGTAGCAATGAGTTCCAAGGATTTTTGATATGTTGTTAGAAAACATTTTATACTGCTTATTTAAACTTCATTTCTTTTCTGTTCAACTTGATTTTTTTAATCTATGATGAGAGGTTAAGTAGTATCAAAAATCTACTTTTCTTTTCTTAGTACTTATTGTATGCCTATAGTTTCTATTGCTTATATAGCATCTAACTGAAGTAGTTAGAATCATTCCATTTTCGTTTCATAGCAGACATTTTACTCCTTCAATATTTTTTCTTATGATCCCCTGCATGTTCATTTTTCTGAGAGGGATCAGTGTTTCAATAATAACACAGAATTAAAAGGGAAAGCACAACTATAGAAAAGAGATCTTCATTGTTCAGATCAAGAGGCCAGAGTCACATGCTGAGATGTTGGGATTTACCTCAAAAAAGTCTGACTGCCTATTCTGCCCTCTGAGTATGTGGTAGTACAACTGGCTCTTCCTAAACCTTGTTTTTTCTCTCCACTTCCAGCCATCACTCTAGAGCCAGCACTGATCGGAACTCTATCACCTGTTATATTTTAACTCTCTTTACTAGGAAGAGTTTCAGTCTGGTTAACACTGGTGGCTGCAAACATTTTGTTTGTACAGCTTCCCCCATTACTATTATCAAGAGAGAAATACACATATAAAGAATGGAAAATGCTAAACCTAAAGCATATATAGGCTGCTGCTAGGTTTTAAAGAGTAGAAATTCTCTTACCTATGGAAATGCTGCTGTGGTGGAGGGAGAGAGGGCGGGGCAGTTGAACCTGTTTTTGCATGCAATACCACCGTCTACAGAGCCATTTGTAGATCTTGGCAATTTGGACTCTAGATCTAAATATCAGACACATTTGCTGGCCAGCACTAGGTCTAGGAGAAATAATGTCTATAAAAGAAGTACTAATAGCAGCTGCTATACTTAAAGTAATTTAAAAAGTCAACGATCTGAGTGCAGATCCAACACAAATGTCTACCTGGTAGACTGAGCTGCTGCAATTAGCACAGTACAATAGTTCCACTGAGTCTGTGCCAAATTTCATTCATGCAGACACATCTCGTATGAGGCAAACTGATTCAGAGCAAGCTCAGAGTAACATGGCCACAGGTTTTCAGTTGCTTAAACTTATAAGCCTGTCTCCTGAGTAGTGTTACCATCCTCTGCTCCATTTTTCTGTTGATGGAGCTGTTCAGTGAATGCTGTTTATCCAAGATGTTATTTATCTTCTTTTTAGCCCTTCTGTCTCTTTCTATCTGTAGCCTGAAAAAATGAACCAGCAATCATTTCGTTAATTATTGCCTCTGAGTCATCTGGATAAAATAAAACACAAAGACACTGAATCAGACCTTTAGTTACACTGCAAATTTTTATTTTATATATGCATATTCTTCTGAAGTAACAGTTGATTTACAGAGCAATATACTACCATTCTTCATAGGTCTACCAGGTTTCTGTGCAAGCAGCAACAGTATTGAATCTGATTCCCGAAGTGACAAATGTAAGAGTAGTCTTCAGGCTTTGGTATTCCAGTCAGAAAATCTTTTCCTGATGTATCTTTTACTAATTCTAGGACCAGTTCTGAATCAAAATTATATTTTATCTAAGTTGTCAAAAAAACATACAAAATATTTCACTATAGTTAACTTGCATTATAGTCAGTTCTGTGAGTGAGCTTAACATATTAGAGTGGATGTTAAAATTCCCTATTTCATGAATGAATAAATTTAAATATTCAGAATAGCATTCACATCACCATGTATGCTTGGAATAAGATGTATCAAACAAGTAATATGAAATGTCTAACAGAGAAGTATATCTTAACATCTATTCTGTCTCCTGAACTTTTACTGCTAAGTAGCAACCTGAATTATGTATCTCTTGACAAAGTTTCTTTCTTTGCTTGTATGTTAAACTGCTTCTTTCCTAACTTTCTTTGAAAAGATATCTGAAAGAAAGGAAATGAATGTCCCCATTTTTGTTTACTATCCAGAATATTAATGCATTCCAGATTTGCTTTCTTTCTCATCCCAAAGCTAGATCATTACTTTTTATCTGTTCTTCATTTCTGGATGGTAAGAAATACAAATGAGAATTTCCCAAGCCAGACTTTTCCATACATGTATATATGTGTATGTGCAGGTATATATAGACTACATTTCATGACCCATGGGATATGACCCATGGTATATACTAGATATAAAATTTCATTGCTTTTTCATCTTACAACTTCAATCACCGGAGTCGTGCACAAGCATTTTCACAATTACTTTCACATAAAAAGGACAAAGCTCCTTCTCATTAAACTATCCCTGTTGTGGTTGCAAGGTGCTTTCTGGGTAAGACATGGGATCTGTAATTTGTTAAATTATAAAAATCTCAAGTGAAAAGCTGTTGTGTCAATGTTTGATTTATCGGTGTGGTTAGAGTCCTGGGTGAGAACCAAGACTGAGTTTAAGGGATCTATAACAAATCGCTAATTTATGGTGTATGTAAGCCCAGTCTCAGATTCTTACCTTTAAGCCTGCTATTTGTAAGCAAGATTCAAACAAAGCCTTGCCAAAAGTTTTCTCTCTACACGCTAGCATTCTGTGTTACTTTCCCATACCTGGACCCCTGCTACTTAGTGATTTGCTCAATAGACTCAAATGGGCCCCACTTTCAGGTGGCGTAGGTGGTGATAGGAGCTTTGCTCTGATCTTGTAGATTAGACAAGTGATACATAAAATATGTACACTGGCATCATTAAACAGGAAAACATTGATTGCATCATAACCCCCTACTAAACTCTAATGACCTCTCAGGGACAACACAAAGCTGGTTGAGGATATCTGGTAACAGTAAGCTAGTGTTCTCCATTTTGCCCTAAGAGTGGTCATGCCATTTGCGTATGGGACCAGGTACAGCTGAGAATCCTTATTCTTCCATATGGAAATTAGAACCATCATTTAAAGAAGTTTATTGGGACTGGCTGAGATGGGGTTAGTTTTTCGCATAGCAGCCCTCATAGTGCCCAGTTTGGGAACATTGCTGGCACGTGTTACGAAACAGAAAGTGGCAACATTTCTCAGCTTGGTCAAACATTAAGTTGGTCAAGATCACTCATCAGCTATAAGTAATTCAATCACTTATTATAAATTTTAAGCACAGCAGAAATGTAAAAGTTCTTTCACTTGAAGCTTGCTTAAAGTATCTAAATGAAAGTGCAGTAATTCCAACGAAACCAGCATCCTTGTTTAGCTTTAAAAAAAAGACTAAGCGGCTCTGTGTATACATGAATTTACACTAGAGATTTTATCAGTATAATTATTTAATGAAAAAAAAATCACATATCGTCCAATCATTATTCTGCTAGTGAACATTATCTATACAGATTGGACTTAGTTCAGTTTATTGGCAAGTAGAGCAAAGGACTCAGCTCTCCTTGTTGCTATAAATTCACGGATTGCAGCCAGAAAAGGCTATTCAATCATCCAGCATGGTTTTTTGTGTATGTAAGACTTCAAATTAGTTACTCCTTGAGTTGGAGCAGCATGGGGGAACCAACATGCATTTAAGAATTTAGAAACAGGAAATGCTGATCACTTGTTAAAAATGTGTCTCATGCTACTCTTAAAATTATCTTATTTATAATTTGAGTATATCTAGCTGCAATAACAAGCCATCAGGTGTTATTTTTATGTATTTTTCTGATAGACTGAACAAACTTCTCTTACCATCATATTTCCCCTTAGTTATAAATCTTACTTGTTAACAAAGTAAGTTATATTTTAACTTATTCTTAGATTATTTCTGTATCAAACAAGTTCTCCAACCTTTTATCATTTTCTGCTGTTCCTCTTTTAACATGTTCCTTTTAGGCCACGTCTAATGTGAACTCCAAAACTAGCTGGTACTGACTTAGAATTGCACCAGTCTAAGAATTTAGATAAGAAAGGATGGATATTTTCCAAACATATTAGACTACAATTGTTTTAATTATATATCCATGGATTTTATTATTGCTATGAGTTACAGCATCACAGTGAAAGTTTATTCTCAACTAATTATCCAACTTGCCCTACTTACTTTCTCAGTCAACTCTTTCATATAATAATGTCCACCCTGCTGCAAACAGAGCCTAATTTTTTATTCATAGAATTGTACTCAACATTTTTTATTAAGTTGATTCAAATTTAAAAAAAAAATCAAACTTTATGGTATCAGTAAATGGTCTTATTCAATTATTTCGGCTATTTTCTTATCAGTGTACTCAATGAAGAATAACCCTTTCCTATCAAACATAGATAACAAAAAAGAAGAGAATGCAAAAAAAAATTATGCCAACTCTAAAAGGGTCCTGCTAGAAACTTATCTGCTACATGACATTGTTCCACTATCAGCTAATTTTGTAACCTTCTGCTTAGACAGGTTTTCATCTACTAATCGTGTCTGACAGTGATCTTGTATGTTCTTTCTTTATTAGGCACATTGTGGTACAATATCAAGACAAAAGCTTGTGATGCAGTGGGTGTATTTCATCAATCCCATTTTAATTATCAACCAAACTAGCAGCATTGTTGAAAAATTTATCAAGTCAATTTGATGAGATTTATTTTCCATAAGGCTATTTTGATTGGCATTAATTATATGTACCTCCTTTACTTCTTTATTAATCAAGTATTCTATCAGCCTCCTTCCATTACTTTGCCTGAGATCAATGTCAGACTGATGCATAACATCACCCAGGTCATCCAGCTCACCCTTCTTGAACACTGTCACAACATCATCTCTCTTTCAGTCTCTAGAGAGCTGCCCCAGTGTTCCAAGTCTTAGAGGAAATCAATGTTAATAGTGCAGAATGCTCATTGGTCAGATAATTTGTTGCAAATTATGTAGACCGTTTGACTAAAAACAGCCAAATTTTAGCACATGCTGTGCAATACTAACCCAGTTTTTGAGTAGGACATCTCCCGGTTTTCAAACAGTCTAAATACACCATCTGATATTTTCATAAATATAAGACAGAAATAGAAAAGCATGATCATTAATGAATCCAATTTACTTATAGAATTTCTCTTGTTACTGACACACACAAAATCTGCTTTTTAACCTTAGTTTGTCTACATTTCTCCATGTGCACTTCTAGTTTTCTCATTAGCTTTCTCAAATTCATAATTTCTGATTTGTATTCTTCCATTCATAATACACAGATGTCTTAATTTTTTAGCTACTTTCATTTCCTCTTTAAGTCAAATTAGAGGTGTTCTGTGCTTTTTAATGTAGCAAGGCATTTCTTGATTTGGAATAATGATTTTTTTATCGTGTCAAAATATTTTCAATAACTGCCTTATTATTAATGCATTCCTGTAGAAAATGTTTTGCACACAACATTCTGCTCATTGCCTTAAGCTCTTGAGGTCTTTTTAAGTACAAATGTTTAAGTATTGTTAGATTGCACATTATTTCATTCCAGCTTATTGAGAAAATAATCATTTGCACAATAAGCACTAAATTTTAGATATTATTATCTGTACTTTGTGATGAGTTGCGCCACTTTCTGTTTCTCAACTTAAGCCAGCAATGTGCTCTTGCAGCAAAGGCAGATGCTGGGATCCAGAATTAGGATGAGTGCTACAGGAGTTCTGACAGCAGGTCACGGGAGGTGATCCTTCCCCTCTGCTCAGCACTGGGGAGGCCACACCTGGAGCAATGTGTCCAGTTCTGGGAGAGACACCTGGTAAAAGAGAGACCTGGGCATACTGGAGACAGTTTAGTAAAGGGCCACAAAGATGATGAAGAGACTGGAGCATCTCTCCTACAGGGAAATACTGAGAGAGCTGGGACTCTTCAGCCTGGAGAAGGCTCAGGGGAAAACGTTTCACTGTACATAAATACCTGAAGGGAAGGTGCGAAGGGGACAGAGCCAGGCCCTTTTCAGTGGTGCCCAGTGACAGGTCGACAGGCGATGGGCACAAACTGAAATACACAAAGTTCCCTCTGAACGTTAGGGAATACTCTTTTGCTGAGAGCATGACAGAGCACTGGCATTCATGTTCCCAAAGCTGGTGTAGAGTCTCCATCATCGAAGATGAAATAAAACCACCTGGACACCGTTCTGGGCAACTAGGTGCCCCTGCTTCAGCAAAGGTGTTGGACAAGATGACCTCCAGAGGTTCCTTCCAACCTCAATCATTCTCTGATTCTGTGATCCTATGAAGATAATATCTAATATATTTTTTGAGTAAGGAACTTGTCACTTAACATTTTTCCAGTTTCGATAGATATTTCAGTTTGATCTTTGTGGTATTCCCGGTGTATGAAAGCTGCACTGAATTTCCATTTCACAAGACAAAGTTTTCCCCCAAGCACTGTAAATTAGCAGTTAGAGTCAGTCACCCAGCAGTTTGATGATCTATGTCAGTTAATCATCGGTTTCCAAATTAATTGACTAAATTGATTTGAGACTGTTGCTTCTGGGATGTACCAGGCTTGTTTTCAAAATTTCTCTCCTTTCCTTTCTGCCTGCTCAGTTCTTCCACCCTTCACTAATATGAAGTTGACTCAAAGATGAACTTTTATCTTCATGATTGTAATCTGTTAAATTTAAAAAGTCAGGTTTCTAGCTTTAATGCCAAGAAAAATATTTATTTATATGATATTATATATAGGCTACATTTTTTATATATAGGCTACATTTTTCATATATATATAAATAAAATAACTGTTAAGGATGGGATTCTGTTTCTGATTAAGACAATACATTTATGTCCATACATGTAGTGCTCTACCTGAGTGCTAAATACATATGTGTTTACCACCCAAAGAGGCCCAACAGACTGATGCCAATGTTTTCTAAGAGTCTTCAGAGTAACCAAGACATCGGCATAGGTCTGGTACAGTATTTACCGGAGACCCACGATCTCTCAATTTCTCAAACAGCATGGTCCACCTAGGCAGGGGAACCTCAGCCAAGTCAGCAAAGTGTAGAGAGGTTTAAGCTACCATGAACAATACAGGTGTAAAGAAGGAGGAGAGTAGCGCACCCATATCCGAAAAATAAATTCACGTGTGTAGTTAAATTTAAATTTATTTACAGGATATAAGCTCCTCTCAATTTAAAGGTTCGGTATTGGTTTAGACAAAGATCAAGCTCACGCACTCGCCCTTGACAAAAGAATGATAATCCGGATTATCATACACTCACCTCAATCAAGCCGGGGGTTCCCCTTCTCGTCTTGATTGTTCTCACTAAGGTACCATAAAATGGGAGGTTCCAGTTCTCCCTTTTAACCTTGCCAGGGGGCACCTTTACCAGGTGGGGGTTCCCTTTCTCACCTGGTTGACCTTGCCTAAGGATCCCCTAGACCAAGGGGGAGACTTTATGACCTCATCAGGCCACTGCCACGAGGTAACTCCAACATGGCTGCTGCAAAGCCCCCTTTTAAAATCTAGTCAAATATGACTGTGGTCAATCATAGCCATCTCGGCTTCTCATTGGCTGCTGGCCAGCTTCCTGGGTGTAACCGAGTCCCGACCAGCTCAGGTTTCATAGACAAGTCTGGACTAGCCCAGGTAGGCAGATTCCCTGGAATCTGCCTAGCAACAGCTTAGCTGGGGGGAGGAAACACCTGTCACAACAGGCTTGTTTCAATTGCCTGAAGACAGGTGTCCAGGGCCACCTGAGATGCTCTAAGTTATCTCTTCCCCAGAATTTGACTGGAAGTCCGTGTTCTTAACGGCAGAGCAACGAAAATTGAAATGACACTCTTCCAGCCAGAAACAGCAAAGTTTCTACTTTTTCTTCTGCTATGTTCTTCCTTCATTTAAAAGCATTCCAAGCACTTTTGAAACAGAAAGAACACTGGCATTTGTTGTCTTATATTTGTATCAACGTAAATTTATATAAAAATATTTCTATGGAAAAATTTCTATGCAATTATCAGCTCCTTGAAGGAATCGTTCTTAGTAACATATATGACTGATATTCTAGCCTTTGAACTCAAGGTGTTGATTCTACTGTTGCAATCAGCACATTTTCCCATTACCCCCCAAAAAAGAAATGTTTTCAGTGGAAGAAAACTGCATCTTGACTGTGGGTTTTTCAGTTAATTGATGTATACTTGCAAAAGTTATTTATATACTTGCATTTTCAAATAAAAGTTCATGAGTAATGCAGCAGAGTCTTAGAAGCAGCAGCTCAAGATTAATTTCTAATTTCAGCTTCCTAGAGAGGTTACTTTTTTAGATAATGAAAACTGTCTTTTCTTATTATATGCCAATTGAGTGGGGTTTTTCATATTATAATTTTGGCATTTCAAATTCAGAATTTTCTTCATATCTCCATGTGTGCATTTTAATTGGACGAAACTATCCAGCAGATTATCACAAAAATGCCAACTTGTACTTCTAACCTTATTATTTAAAAACTCTGAAGAACCATATGACTTTGGCAATACTGTGGTGTTGTTGCTTCTCTACATAACCAAGATAGACAGAGTGCATTTATCGCTATTTGGACTGTTTGACAAATACTAAAGCAAAATTGCTATATAAGCAATGTATAAATACAGTCAAGTAATTTATTTCTCATTTTCTAAGAAGCAATTTGATAAGAAAATGTTTGCAGAATTAAGTGAATGGCTGCATTATACATGTTAGTAAACAGATCGAATTATTTCCTTCTTTCTCCTTGTGATAAGCAACTTTGCACTTCCCTAGGTGTGACTTTATTGGTGTATGAATAATTCAGCTTTTTGAACTAACTTATCCCAAGAAGTGCTATTCAACATTTTTCTTTCCCTTTCCTGCTATGCCCTTTGTCATTTCCTCTTTACGAAGTAAATTGTTGAAATATAGACAAAAGGGAGATAAAGATTCCTCAAGGCACAGGGAGTGAAACAATGGAATATTCATTTTGCAGACGTTATTCTTGATTTATTCTTGACAAGTGTAATTGAATTAGATATCTAGGGGAAATAACAATGATGATTACAGATGACAAGCACCTTTTGACAGCTTTCTGTAGCTTCAGCACACTGTATAAGCAATTCAGTACTATGTGAATGGACATAATATTACTGAATTCATTAGTTAGGGTCGACGTTCATGCTTGTCAAATAGTCAAAATTCTGACTGAAGCTATGATAGTTAATATAAGCAACAGTTTCATTCATGAAAATTCAGAGACAGAGTATCACAGAAAGAGTTGGAATCCAGTACACCTGCAGAAATATTTTGAATAAATCTACTTATTTACTGTGAAATTAAAATCCCGGTCAACATGGGTGTATGCCAAAGATGAAGGTGAGTATAATACATTTCTATCTAAAAGGTAGTGCTTAGATTTTCCACATCATTTACTTTTATTTGGAAGAGAAAAAAACAAAAAGCTTTTTTCAGCATTTTAATATGTGCAACAAATGAAAAAGTCTGTAAGTCTCACAGAGCTATTATACATAGTAAGGCCATTATATCATCATATTAATAATGCAAGTGAAAATTAGAGTTCCAGTGGTCATTTGCCTCAGCTTGTGACTTTAAAATGTGTGCATCAAGACATCTAAAAAGCATTTGGATATCTAAAGCAGTAGACTGTTTTGCAGACATGCTTTCGATAATAGCTGTATGAAGCAGTCTTCATTTCAGTATCAGTTTAACACTTTAATTTGCATTGGAGTCCACATGTTAGTCCAGCCGCTGAACTTCTAGCTATATTTTTGAGGAATAAGTTACGTCTTCTACTGGGCATAATAAAATAGTGTCCTTCTTGTTTTTGAAGCTCATTTGGAAGGTCTTTTTCTCAATCTTGTCTGTTTTTCTTTTGTGGTATTCTGGAACAAAAATGTCTTTATATTAAAAAACCTCAGAATTCCTTAAATTCCAAAATTCCGAGGACCTCTGCTATATATATCTGATGACAATCAATTATGTACACTAATCTGATGTTTATCATGCTAGTAGTCAAAAATACCATTCGGCAGAACAGACTCTCTAAAACCTTTGAACATGTTCACACATGCATTTTACAATTCTTTCTGCATACTTAAACTGCTTAAAAGTTGACCTTACAGAAAGCCTTTGGGGTAAAATATGTGAATGTTAATAATCCCCTAAACACTTATTTACATTATAAACTCTTTAAGCTTCAAAGAAGCCATCACAGGCTCCTCTCCTAAACTTTTCAGTCCCATGTCCATTCATCCTTTGCTTTTATCATGCAAATTCTCAGACAGAGAGAAAATTCCACGCTGTATGAGCGGCACTGGCACTTGGAAGAAGTGGGCTTTTTTCAGTGAGTAACACTCTTTAATTTCAGTCTTTATTAAAATTATAGTCGCATTTCAAACCTAATCTTCCAAATCTAGATATATAAAGCCATGAACTACATGTAAATTGTGTAAAATTAATTCAGTATCAGCATGACACAGCCTTGACAGGGATTCCAGTCAGGAGGAAACCTCAGCAGGGCTTTATATAGACTGGTAGACACAGTATCTGGATGAAAAGTTTACAGTCCAATTTAAATCACTAAACTACAAGTGAGTACAACAGATTGCAGGAGAAAAGCGTTTACAAAAAAATCATAAGTTGCTGAAAACTATTTGTCTGAATACCATTCATGGGGAAGTGTTATTTCAATCACAGTATTGCTGTGTGAGAGATTATGCTAAATGAAACAAAATTTGAGATGCCAGCATTTCCTAAATTAAAATGTTGTAAAAAATTCAATTAATCACTTATTCTGCATGGTACTTTATTTGAGAATTTCTTTTATATTTTTTCATTCTTCCTTTCAGAAACCTTCCAACAGAAAATAAATAAGAGAGAAAAAATTCTAAAAGAAGAACCTTACCGTGTGCTCTCTCCTTATTGTCTCATTTTCTCCAGATTGTCACACAGGAAAAGTGTACAAGGCTTGTATTTTATTGTTTTAGTCCATAACTAAAAAGAGAAAAAAAAACATTTCAAATATCGTAAAGATTTATCAGACAGTTGAAAAATACACAACATTTAAAAACCTTCCATTATCCTAACTGTATCATGCACTGCATAACAACTTGTGATATTCCACAGAAATCTCACAGAAATAGACGTTCTATCATGCAACAAGAAATAAAAAAGAGCAGATTTGGTTTCATATTCTTCTAATTCTCAAAGGATTTCCAAATGAGGACATATCTCTTGTAGCACACCTACTCAAAAAAACATTTTAAAGAAAATGTTCAGTGGTTTACAGTGAAACAAACTTATCATAGAAAGATAGCTGTGATTTCAGCCTAAGTAAATTTAGTATGATGGGTTAAAAATAGAGATAAATAAATCAACCTACACTGACTGCTTTTGATCTGCAAGTTCCCTGCAAACATCTACTCACAAAATTCACAGTATCTGGAGTATTCTTTAGAGTCTAAGCGTGCTGTGTGAGGACATAGATATAAATTGTATTCGCTATAGGCAACTCTCATAGAAATGGATTAGCATAACTTTGCTAAAATTTCAGATGGTGAGAAAATAGTATGATTTTTTTTAAAATGGCATTTTCTTTACAGAAATAAAAATAAAGGGAAAAAGACCCTATCTAACTGAATACTGTGATTTAGAGCATGTTTGCTAGGAGTATAAGGTTGAGTTACATTCAACCAATCTGAGAAAAAACATCTACAGCTTGTGACACAAACAGTGTCGCTGCAGTGTGACCACTTTTTTATGATTTCTGTACTCTGTACTGTGGAATAACTTTCACTATACTTTAGAATTTGTTTTAACAGCTTGTAAGTGATTACCGAGAGAGAATCTTTTTGGTTTTAACATCTTGTAGTCAGTGATTACTGAGACAGAATCTTTTCGGTTTTAACTTCTTTTTCTTCTAATTTTTTTTGACGTTTAAACTTATGTTACTTTTAATAGAGCTGGAATACTTCACTGAAAATGAATGATGGATAAGCTGAAATATCATTCAGGAAATGAAAACTGGAAAGAAAAGTTCAAAGCAATAAAGAGATCTAAAAAGGAGAGGTGGTATTATAAAAGCAAACAACACTGAACTGCAAACAGTTTTGAATAGAGATCTGCAGAGAAGCAGCATGCATGCTAGTCCTACATCAAAGAAAAATGCTGTGCTTCTGAGCACATCAGGTGTATGACTTGGCCTGACTAATGAGTGAAAGGAAAAGGTTTAGAAGGTGCGGAAGTAACCACAGTGCAACATTTGAACGCATTGACCATTGCTTTTGTTTTGGGACACTACATTAGGATTGATTTAACGAGGCTTATGGTAAGTATTTTGTTACTAAAATTTTGTACCTCTAAGTTCTCCACCCATTTTGTCAAATCTAAATGCCTCTTAGTTTAGTCCTGGCTCTCAAAACATCAACCACAATCATTCTAAGTTTACTTTGCTGGTAATACACATGCATTCATCAGATTTCAGATATGGTGTATCCTACTGGCAGTTGTTAGCTTTGAAAAGTACTTTGAGATCAATGAGCCACATTCTGTGTTTAATCTTCCTATGTTTGAAGGGTAGATTAAACATTTTTGTCATTTTATCTCAGAATGTGAAATGCTACTTCCGAATATTTTAATTTGTCTCTCCTGCAGCATATATTTCCCTGGTAAATCAAGTTGTAATGTTTGTTTCTGTGTTAATACAAAAGATGTGAAAAAAGATCTCATGCAAATGATTCAGATAAAATTCTTCATTCTAATCAGAGCTCCAGCTGTGCAGTTAGTAGAGCACCAGACAGAACAGTGACAGTGATGGAAGACACTACACTGAGTGGAATTGGAAAAAGATCTAAAATCATGAGGGGCCTTGCTCCAATACTAGAAGCACAAGCTAGAGCAAAGGGGCCACTAGACCAGCTGTAAACTTCAGAACATGATGCTGGACTTGTAAGGTAGATGCCTTCCCAATTGCTTTGTTTCTGTGTCACATTTTGCTAGTGAAACCCCAAGAATGTTTGTTTAAGCCTCATGGAAACCTGTGCTGTCGGATCAAGCTGACTCTCTAGGTAACTTTTTGCTATGCTGCCATTTAAGGCATTAAACATTTTTTCAGCAAGGCTTCTCAGTGTAAGCAATTGATTCAGTCAACACACTCAGGTAATAGAATCACAAAGAGAAAATAAATTGAAAAATTCTAATTCTTTAAATGTGATATTATCTACGAGTCCCAAAAATTCAGCGGTTCCATTTCTTAGTTCTTCTCTTAGTTGGATCTTTACTGCCCTTAGGAACATAGATGCTTGAGTTCAACCTCAAGTTGTCAAAGCTGGGCAGCTTAATTTAGCCAAACCATCTGGAGCTGGAAGCGTGAACATGAATTTCTTGGTGAAGACAACTGGCTGGCACTCTCCAGCACAGAGGATGCTCTGGCTGAGAAGCCAGACTAGAAGAAAACATGCATGAGGTGCAGACCTAAGGTCTGACTCCTCAGGCAGGCCTGCAGCCCCAATAAAAGCCTGAACTATAATGGCCATAGAGAAACAGATAAACTTTAAAATGAACAGAAAAATATCAGGCAAGTAGATTCTTTTACTGTAGAATCTTTTTAATTTTTTTTCTCCCCATGGAAGAGAAGTCTCTTACAAGTCTTATTTTGATTCTTCAGATTCTGATCTTTGCAGATATCAAAAAAAAATTGAATTCATATAAAATGGAAAGTACTGAGTAAACTTGTAACAAACATTGTGCATGAAGAGTGGTTGATGGCTAGTGATAGTATTTTTGTTCTGGATTGGCGCATCTGTCCTCTAGAGTAAAGTGTTGAAGATGTTGTGTTGTAGAACTTAGTTTCCTACCTTTAAAACCGATATAATCAGACTTGCAGGTAAAAATCTTTAGTAGTTTATTCCTTACGTACCTGCGTGTACATTTCCTCTTTGATTCATTATTTATATGGGTTATTTCAAGGCACTAACATTACTGACTCAAGAGACTTTAATAATATACCATATTCACTTTCAAAATCAAGCTATGCTTTTACCAAGAAATCACTCTGCTTCTCTCCTTGTAAAGAAAATTTATAGAATTCTGTCAGAAGAGCTCCAAACACCACAGGGGGATGGCAGAATGGGGAGTTAACATTTCAAAGTCTTGGGAAAGAAAAAGAGATCGGAGTACGCCTTTCTCATCATGGACCTATTGCAAATTAACGTGCAACATAAATGATGCAAAGAACAGTTTTAGGCATTTCAGAATGCCTATACCACTGTAAAACAAATCTGCTGAAAAAAAAGAAAAGCAATTTTGTACAACAGTATTTTGATCTAATTTTGTCTGATACGCACCCAGTAGGACTGCAGCATGAGGACACAGAATACCTAAAAAAAAGAAAAAGAGAGTTCCTGATATTCATGGAGAAAAATATAGGTATTATAGGGCTCTTTAATCCAGAACAGAAAGGCATAACAACAACCAATGACTAGATGTCAAAGTGAGAAAAATTCTAATTAGAAGTACAATTTATTTTAATAGTGAGATTATTAACACTGGTAACAAGCAACAAAGAAAGTGATAGATTCTGTGTCTTTTAGGGAAAATTGTATTTCCTGGAAGACAAGTATTAAGCAATGATCCTTATTCAAATGCAGATCATGAAGCTCACTGGAGGTTATCTGAAATGTACTGACCTGTGATATACAACAGACTAGATGATGCAGTGATGCCCTCTGGCCTTGTGCATTTCCAATCAATAACTTTGGAAAAAGTGCAGATCCATGGTGATGCTAATATACCTCCTTCACGAGCTTCCTCTAATTTTATAATTTTACAATTATTATTTTTTTTATAAAACAAACAAGTAAAAAAGTAAAAAACAAGTAAAAATAAACAACTTCACATGTTCTTAATAAGAGTAGATGATTCTGTGGACTGCATTCACAATGTTGTTTAGATTCTGAAGTGTAAAAAAATGTGTGAATCATTGAAAAGGCTCCTTTCCAGATGACATTTAACCTCACCCAATATTGTTTGAAGACAAAGTCATGTGAGGTAAAAATAAAGCTTACCTTCACCTGGCCTTGAATCCAGGTAGTGTCATGAATTCATAGCCTCCTGCATTCTGCTGGGCATCTGATATGCATGTCCTAAACATTCTTCATTGGATTACACTTAAATTACTATCTAAAGGAGATCTATTAACATTAAAATTTTAGAGAAACGAGTATAGTGGAGTTGTGAAGTTTTGATAAAGCTGGCTTGTCAGTGTTTTGTGGATTCAGCATTGTTAGCAACCTTGTTCTTTTCATTTTCACCAAAGGTAATTAACCTCTCTGTGTGGTGACAGTTATTAAAAAAGTGAAGTTATTAATGCCTGTCATGATTCTATTAGAAATGCAAAAGATCACATTCAGTAAGAAATTTCAATCAGAACAGAAAAAGTAAGATGTCAAGCTTGACTTTCTTAGCATTTCTTCAAAACCGATATATAAATAATTTGGAAGAAGAATAGCATAATTTTTATCAAACTTCCACAAGAATGTTACTGTGTTCCTAGAACACACTGCAACACAACACCTTGCAAATAAATACTTACAATCTTCTTAGGTATACAGGAAATATATCTTGAGGTGGATCTTCCTATGTTCTGGCTTATACTCATTATTTCTTTTTCTGTTACTGGGCACCACCAAAAAGAGATTGCCCCCTTCCTCTTGACACCCACTCCTCAGATATTTGTATAAATTCATAAGATCTCCTCTCAACCTTCTCTTTTCAAGACTGAACAGCCCCAGTTCTCTCAGTCTGTCTTTGTAGGAGATATGTTCAAGTCCCTTAATCATCCTTGCAGCTCTCAGCTGGACTGTCTCCAGTAGATTCCTTTCTCTCTTGAACTGGTGAGCCCAGTGTGGTCTCACCAGGGTAGAGCAGAGGGGGAGGAGAACCTCCCTAGACCTGCTGTACACACTTAATGCACCCCAGGATCCCATTGTCACTCTTGGCCACAAGGGCACATTGCTGTCCCATGGAAAATGTATTGTCCACTAGGACTCCACGGTCTTTCTCCATGGGGCAGCTTCCCAGCAGGATGTTCCCTAATCTGTACTGGTGTTATTCCTCCCCAGATGCAGGACTCTGCACTTGTCTTTATTGAACTTCATGTCTATTTGTCATACTTGTTTTCGTGAATTCTCTGATTCTCTGTGTAAAAACCATTTTACCCAGCTGAGTTAAAAAAAATAAAGGCAAAACAGGGGAATAACACTCACACAAGCAACCTACCAACAGATTACAGGGCTTCAGGTGTACCATACTTCATCTACCATTTGAAATTATCCTATGGGACAGAAGTGACTTATTAATGAAAAATTCAGTTGACTGCATAATGGGACAATGTATATAACTATATAATGGAAAATTTGGATAGCTATATCATAATTTGATGAGTTTGAACACTCCTTTATCATTGTCTCTTATCATATTCAAAACTGACTTCAGAGCTTCCTCCTCTGATTAGACGGTATAAACAGAGACCCCTGTAGATCAAATCCTGTCGTAGATCAAATCCTACTCATACCCCATTTGCCATACTGTGTCCTCTCAATTAATTATTAATATCAGTTAGCAGTGCAGCATGCTCAATCTGTAAAGCCATTCTCTTTTGTTTAGTACATAGTATATCTAAATATGAGAAAATTTAAGATGCATTCAAACTATAAATTCTTCAATTCCATGGCCCCCAAAATACAGCAATCAGTATTTGCAAGTAATAAAATTAAAATCATTAGAAACATGCATCAGAATGTTTTTAATGATTGCTAATTGTATTACTTCTCAGTAAAACCTTCAGGCTAATCAGGGAATATAGACAGGAGGTGAAATAGAAACAGTTTTATTTTTATAATACAGATTTTTGATAGGCAAGTAGGCAACTAGGCAAACAGGCCAATAAGTATAATTCAGGATCTTCAAAAAGAAAATGAAGAGATTCTAGGTATATCAGACTAACTCTTCTATAAACAGTACTGTAAACAGTTTTCAACACATTATCATTAAATCTTTCCAGTTTTACAGTTCATTTGGCACTGGACTTATGCACTAATCAGCCTTCATTAAAATATCTTACGACCAACACTTTTGAATCTAACAGTTCTCTTAGAAACTGGTTTGATCTGTTCACAGAAGTGTATCAATGATGAGAAGCAAATTAAGTGGTATTTAGAAAGTAATGAGGAGCATAAAACCTTCTACAGTTTTTGTGTGAAAATTGTTAATCAGCACAATATCTGACATTTGGAGGAAACAGCTGAAAGGAAAACATTCCTTTAGTAAATTCAAACAATATAAAAAATACCAAGAATTTTAAAGACAAGTTACAATATCTTTCTTCAAGTTTTGTTAGAATTGTGATGACTACAATTTATTTTTTAAAATATATAAAGAAAAGTCTCCAGGGAGCTACTTAGTCCAATGTCTGTAACATTCATGTTAACAAGTAAACCATGAAATGATTCTTGCAGTAATTTCTGAAAGGGTGTTCCATTTTCTGTCCTTGTACTAGAAAATAGTACACCAACAGTAAAAAACTGAGTATGTCAACACTGAGCAGAGACACATGGTGACAAGAGCTCTGAATTCTGAGCCCTCAAAGACGCCACAAGGAAACTGTCTCAGGTCCTCCATGCAGCTTTAATTCTTTTGCACAGCTCTATGCAGAGCAAGGCAGGTAGCAGACAGGCAGGGGATCTCCAAAAGATCTCAGCTCTGACAGTGTAGATGTTGCCCAAAGGTACCTTCCCTCACTATTCAATCCATTCCATCAAGAAGCACAAACGTGAATAAATTTGCTGCATCTTGAAAAGAGAGCCAAGGGTTGTTCACATATTCCAGCTATTCATAATAAAAGCTATTACTTCTCGAAAATTTTGCTTCACTTCCATCCCTTAGGCAATCACAGTTAGGGTATTACTACTGCTCTTAGAAGTGGTAGTCTAGTTGCCTCACAGATGTACCCAAGGTACCTTCAACGAAGCCAGCTTTGGCTGGTGTTTGCATTAGTGAAAGAACAGCATACTTTCATCATACTTGCAATACTCAAAGGATTTTAGGCTCCTTTGTGTGAAATGTGCTTCAGAGCGTCTGCTAGGATCTCGGTTCCTGAGCTAAGGGCAAAGGTAAGTGTATTTACATGTGCCGAATGCTGATCACAGAATAGACAAGGTTGCAGCAGGTCGGCTGGACACGCAGGTGTTAGGCCATGCCAAGTCATGGGCCACATACTGTTTGTCTTTCTCTGGTTCCATCTCACAAGGACTTTTCAACTGGAGCCGACACATTTATTGTAATCAAGTTAAAAAAAACCAAACAAAACAGAAACCCTTCCTCTCCTCTGATCTTCTCTAATCTCTTCCATGTTGTAACTCTGACAATGGCTGTGAGTGACCATGTGTATACCTTCAAAGGTTTTGTCCTGGCCTTCTTTAAACTGGAATGTGTATCTTTTACTACATTTCTTATCACTTATCATCATCATCAACACAGAGGAAAATGTATCATGCTGGACTCAGGATCTCAAGAGAGGCAAGGCTGCTGCAGCTTCATGTCCCCAGGTCCAATCATCAGTGAGGGTGCGTTCCCAGCAGGTCCCTACACACAGAGCGCCCATGTACACCACATGTAGACACACCCAGCCACGCAGCCCACAGACAGACACACAGAGCACTCTGGCTGAGAAGGATGGAGGCCCACTACTTACACTATATATACATAAACACACATGCATATACCTTTATATAGTTAAAGGATCTTTTTCAATTTTACCCTCCACCTTACAATCTATTGTGATTATTTTCTTTCTTTCATTCCAGGTTCAAAAATGTTTAAACAATCTGCCTAAGAAGACTTAAATGGTAATCACAGTTTTGATCACTAATTACCTATCAAAAAGTTTAGTATGATGATCATCAGGATGTACAGTTTTTATGGCCAGACAGAGAAATAGAAAGTCAGATTATGAGACTCTGCAGAGTAGAAAAAAAGATGAGAGAGTGACAGATTAAATATATAAATTAACAACTCTAAATAAAGAAGGCAATATTGATGCAATAAAACTATCTTTTCAATATACATTTGCATTCAATTAGGGATATCAATAAAAAGAAAATGTTGCAAAAGGCCAACAGATACCTTGAGGCAAATAAAAATCCCAAATGTCATCTTCACAGATGAGACAACAGTTTCAATACCATATACTTCTTATGGACAGACACAACTCCTTGAAGCTATGACCAGCACGCCCCCTGTAAAGTCATGTGTCATGGGATTTTGAAAAGAGGGAAAGGTTGTATTAATATTTTGGAATATGGCCTGGCTTGCTCTGTGGTTTGCATTATTCTTGTAACTTTTTGCAGTCCAACAAAGATAGTTTGTGTACAGAAGAATTTTCATACATATTTCAGATGTGTTGATATGATAGTACAAGATATATGGACAAATACTGATTTATAATGGTTAAAATAGTGCATTCTAATAAAGTAATCTTTCCTTGTAGCTTTGAAGTCAATGACCCAGAGTTTACTGAGACTGTAACATTCAGCAAAGCTCAAAGAATTATACAGGAAACGTAACATATGAATCAGGAGTGTTAGTGTAGAAAATCCTACTCTTTCTTCTAAAAATACGTAGTACTGTTAGCCCAAGAAAGTATCCACATTATACTGTTTGACATTAAATTCTTGAGACAGATCTCTATCTGCTGTAATCTAATAGAATTCCAATTTATAACGAGGTAAGGCAGTCTGTTGTTATTCTCTACAAGTCATTAGCAATAAAAATTATGTAAATTATAAAGAATAGGAAACAGCATAAACCACAGTTCGAAGTAAAGGCCTACAAAATGCTTAGAGTCTGTGTATATATTTAAATTAGCAAATCATGAACTAAAATTGTTCACTTGCATTTCTGGAATAAAACATTTTCCTGGATAAAAGTCAACGAATTATCAATAAACCTTAAAAAAGGAATGCTTATCATGGCTGGTCAAAAGGCAACGAACAGCATATTGCCTGATAAACCACATATGGGTTTTTCATCCATCTTCTTCTCTTCTGACTATTTAACAATTTTTGCTGATTGTCTTTGCAGAGCCAGGAAGGATTGACCTGAATCTCCCCAAATTGCATATGCTGTTTTCTTATATCATATCCACAACGTAAAGATTTTTAGAATCTCTTTTTTTCCTCTTTTTATTCACTGGTGAAAGAAAACATACTTTATTAACACATTAAGACAGTAAACGCAACAGAGTCACATCTTCAGGTTTCACCCGTATTTCTTCTGCAAGCAAGGGTGTAGCATAAATGCTGCAAAGGTATTTGCCATCCACTGAAGCAGAAACCCTGGAGTCCCTTAAGCAGCCAGCTGGCTGGCAGGGGGTGGAGAAGGTGATAAAGGCCTGTCACTCATCGGCGGTGTTTGCCTTCCCAGGGTGATTTCCCAAACAGCAAAGCACAGCAATTGCAGGGCTAATAATGCCTATAGAGAGTAAATAAAAACAGATGAAGTATTACAATCTTGAGGAATACAAATGTATTTACATCTTTTCACCAGAGGTCCTACAAAGCCATTGAATAAATATAAGATAATGGGCTAGAAAGACTGTGATCTGGAAATACTCAAGGATAACTGAATCTGCAAACCAAATGCCAGATAAAAATATCAGCCTCAAACCTAGGTGCCAAGACACAGGACACAAACTTAGTTACTAAGTTGTAATGAATGTACACACCTTTGAAAGTTATCTACTGAGATACGTCTGTACCACAGGTAGAAAAGGGCTACTGTAGACAAGGGGCTTTTGTGAGGCAGAAGCTGTCTTTTTCCTAGTAAGGTGAGTAATAAAGTATTAATGTAATATATTTCTTACTTGAGGAGGCTTAAAAAGCCTGGGGGAGGCTTAGCAATACCAAGGTGCTGACTCATTATTTCCCAACTTTTAGTATGCTCTCTGATGTTCCTCCACAAATTAGGGGAGATTTTGAAGATAAAGATCTGACATCTCCATCCCCCCCTTCCCAAATACAGCTCACAGGACAGGCTTTACAGAATAAAGTTTCACTGAAGATACGTGACAGATCCAGTGTATCACCATACCACACTATTCTATCATATACATTTCAGATGTATATATTCAGAATCTGCCCTTCTAGATACTTCTGGGAATGTGGACATTTTGAGTCTTTTCCTATGTATTTCCACACTTTTATTTATTAGTAGATTTAGTGTTACTGAAAAAGGCTGGATTGAGAGCCCCAGAGGAGAAAATCCTCCACAGAAAAGAAATAGGGTCAACAGATTTCTCTGCACTAACTCAGCAGAGTGTTTCAGTGTTAACTCCAAAAAGGAGGTCAATCCCTTTGCCCATTTTGTTTTCAGCCTTTCTGATCAAACTGCCAAGTTTGCCAATTAGTGCCAGTTGCACTCAGTATGATCTACGATCTGTTTTCTAACATAAGCAGGCCTGCTACACAAATCTGCCTCATGCAGGCAACAAAAACAAATGTTCCATAGCATTTTAAAGTCACATCTGACCTTGGCATTATTTGCATTGACAACTGCAAAGAAAAGCTTCGAAATGATCTCACACACAGTGTGTGTATATATATATGTAACATTCACTGAGAATGCTCTAGTGAATTCTGAATAATATATGACATATTTTTCATTTACTATACATGAAACTTTTCTGGAATCTGCAATACTGTTAATTTATAGTAAGTTTTAATAAAAAGAACTGATGTTTTATGCCATATGCAGGATATAGGAGATGAGAAGTCATGTGGGTATGTACCACAAGACTGTGAAAATTACTGACACAAAGCGAAAGGCAAGGAACAATAAATAGGGACCTATCAGTCTGAATCATAGCTTGTCTCTTACTTTTAGACTGCGTATGTATATCCTAATCACATATTACATGCAGCTTGCTAGTATCAGGAGATACAAAATTCCATGAGAATTAGTAGTAACAGAGTATAAAGGTGATGCCTTTTTATGAGGAAGAAAGAGATTATGCCTTGACATTTTTTGTAAAATTAATTCCCTGGTATAGCACCTAGAGCAGGTTTTGAACAGAAGAATGATAAAACTGACTTTTATGACTTATTATGGATTGTATAAAAAAAAAATTAAAATAAAATCCACATTAAATTAAATTCAAACTTGGCTGTTGGGGTTTTTTTGGGGAAGGCAAGGTAAGATTGGCACACATATAAGGTGGGTGTGTTTCTTTAGGGATTGTCAAGGATGTGAAATGGTCTTAAATTTATATTACATTTGCTATCTAGCTGAGGTAGCCCTAGGAAACGAGTCACTGTGCATCCTCTGACTATTGTATTCATATTATACTGCCTTTCTAAAAATGGAAGAGAAGATAAAGGTACAACATCTGTGATGTGCACATAATGAAAGGTGTCAGAGAAGAAGAAACAGTTTTTAAGCACACTGAGATCCAGCAGTAAATTTCAGTACTGTGCATAAAAGCTTTAGTTATAAATTTAAAATAGGTTTTCTGTTAATACTTCCCATATGCCAATTTTATTCCAACCATAACGATTCTAATATGTCAAAAACAAAGCAAAATCCCAAAAGAGAAGAGTCAATTCTCATTTCTGATACAAGAATATTTTAACTGTGGTAAAACTGTCCACGAAAAGCATAGTTGTTATACACTCTTCAGTAATACGTAGTAGCTTCAGAAAATCTTAAGACTAGATCTGAAATTGCAGAATGAATTCTTAGTTAAAAAATCTAGGTAACTGGTATTAAATAGAGAAGAAAAAAAAAAACAAGTGTACTTATTTGACTCTATTGGATACATGTGTCACAGATCAAGCAAAAAATCTTGATTTACAGTCCTGGCTATCAAAAGAACTCTAAAATTTAAGAAGTACTTCAGCTTTTCATACTCCATTTATCTACATATTGTAGATATTGTGGTGGTGTTACAGTACAGCAATATCATTGTACAGAGGTATCTAGACCACCTATATAAGAATTTCAGGTAGAAAAATATGTTACCAAAAGTTTTTGTGTACCTTTTTTCATCTCAGAAATCATTCCCTTCCTCATATGAGGTCTTTATGATTCGTTTGCCCTCTGTGGACTGTATTACAATTTGTCTTTCACTGTGAAGCAAGGAATATCGCTGATACGGTTCAGAGTGAAAAGGAACATAAATACAACTCTGGAGATGCTGACAGCTTGTTAAAAACTTTGAGAAAGGTTCAACAGTTTTTCATTGTGAAGAATTTTGAATGATTGGTGAAGCTTTGAAGACTTTATCCCAAAGTTTCTACTAAACTGACTTCCAGGAGTGGAAAGACTCCATATTAGGAAAAATCTATGAAAAAGAAGTTTTGTAAACAATTTCATATTTTTCAAATTTTTTTACTACAGATAACTGAGATATAGTTTTGAAGTTACAAAGGCCTATGTTTGACTTGGCTGTAGATTTCAACCCTGTTTTAGGTGGCTTCTCATGTATTTGTTTAAATCAATGAATAATCTCAAACTGACAGTATACAAAATTGTTATGTGCATTTTCTGATATATTAAGCAGCTATGTCCATGCAATCCTGGTCACAAATAGGATTCAGTTTAGATAAAATTCCCTTTTATATTCTGACTGCATATTTTCATCTAGCAGAGAAACAGCTCCAACTCATTTCAATGACTTCTAAAATCTTCAGAAGAATGCATTTGTAGGCAAATGCTATGTTTTTAAAGAATGTATATGTTAGTCATGCAATCATTCTTCCTCAAATGAGAAAAGGTTTCAAGAATGTCATGAAATTACTGTTGTGGTGGTTAAAATCACACCACAAAACCTAGCATTATGAGTATTCCATTACATAGCTGCTATGAACAGTTAAAACCTCTATGGATAGTGTGCTATTAATCGCTCTGACTTTTGTCTCCAGAAACTTCTTATTGACTGGGATCTTAAGAGAAGTACGTTCATGTCCCTGTAGGATATTATGATCAAGTATCTTATTGTGGAAGTCAGCAACACATGAATACAGCTGAAGAAAATGACAAATGAATGCATGTAGTAATGCAAAATGAAACAACACTTTCAATTAGAGAAAAAAGCACTAATTCTTTGAAACTTGCCCATATGCATATTTCTTCTACAGTTGTGTAAACACTGCAAGAGTATGAGCATATGAGCATAAGCATATAATTTTTTCATTTTTACTGGAGTTGCCTAAGCGTTTGCAATTTTGTCCCTCCTCTTTTGCTTGAGCCATTGGTTACATTGGATACTGAATGCCACAAATAATTCAGCCCCACTTGTCTACTGCTAATAAAGACTTTTGCTATCTCTCCTTTTATATCATGTTGATATGTAGCAGTTATTTTTTGTCCAACCGAAACTCAATCATTTTTCTGTCCATGTAGGCCATATTTTCTAATCTGTCCAGCATTCAAGGTCTTCCCTTCAGCCCAGAAGTAAACCACCAGCAATTGGTGGTTTTCTACCTCAAGATCACTGCATGCTCAAATTTGTGGTTCTTTATTTCTGGGTGTGTGATAGAAACATTTCTGGGTCTAGACCATGAAGAGAATACAAGAACTGAGCTTTTGAATGCATTTGATGATTCATATGTCACTCACTACTTTTATTATTCCAGAGTAAGGCGTAATAGATCTGAGTGTATGAGAGATTGCCTCTAAGAAAAATGGTCATATTTCTGTCCTCCCAGGCTCTCCTTTACCCTCTGTGTTTTAAGAGGCCCTGTCTTTACACAAAACAAAACTCAGAAAATATATTTCAAGGATTTTCTTATTATTGATGCTGGTGTTATTATCCGCCAATTATCTTACCAAATGACATTCATAATGCCAGTTTTAGTGAACTGATATACAATTGCTGTCTTTGGGAAAAACAGAAAACAAAAACGCCTTTACCTGTCGTGCCTTTTTGAGCCTTTTGATTAGGTACCTGGTTTAAACCATAGGTGATATTTTATTTTTTTTACAAAGTCCCTGAAACTTTTAGCTCTTTCATAAAAAGGTTGAGTGGGCAGTGATTTCACTACATGAATGAAAAATTCAGTCCTTTCAGGTACTGGCCAATTTCACCACATCACTAGCAGACAGGGATCTCACTATGTGCAACTTTTCTGGCAGCGTTTTAAAGGATAGTCAATTAAAGAAGAGAAAATCATTCGTCTGGGGTTGTGGCTGTCCTTGGCTCTATTCATTGTTCCTGTATTTGTTTTATATTCCACTGAGTTCTCAAGTCCCCAGTTCTCTGCAACACACTGGTAGTCTGTGACAAACTCTGCTCTCACATATAATTCAAAAGATAAAATAGTAAAAGGGGAAATTGGATAGAGTCACTCTTCTGTGCTTGGATTCTGTAGGATTTACTGGTTCAACTGTTTTCTCAGCCATGCCTCAGTCAGAAGGGTATATTACATCTACCCTTGCTTCAGCAGCTGCTCCTTAATGTGTCACTAGCGTGCCATTCATAAACAGAAAATCCCATGAACCTCATAGTTCCAGACCTTTCTGCAATTCAGAGGAAAGAAAACATGCCTTTCCTACTAAATCTAAGGATGCACAAACATTTGACTCCTCAGTACTAATGAGAAACAAGATCAAGTCCTATGTCAATGAAAACTGGAATAAAAAGGTGCATTTTTTTTGCGTGTGATTGGAGCTACATGTATTAATTTGAAATTAGAAACCTCTTTCCAGTTTTCCTCTGTTGCTCACTGAACATCTCATTTTGAATGTATGTTTTCATAGAAGCAAGGTTTTCATAAATCAATGATTTTAAAAGTAGATATGGCTATTTAAATGACCTAGAGTCATTTCCTGCTAGTCAAAGTCATAAAACATCACCCTGCATTTTTTATATAGAACTGATAGTTTTTATTTCCTTTATGCTGTCTTGATAGCCTATTCACCTAAACCTCACACAAAGCATCTTGTAAAGAAGCTATTAATGTGTAGATTATCCTATTCATCTATTGTTCTCATTAGATAAGCTCTTCCTAAAAGTTGATATTTTTCCATAAAGTAATTTTTGTAATTACATTTTTAAAAGTCACAAACATCATTGAATCAGCAATTATTTTTAGATTGTTCACTCCATTTTTATGCTCAGGCAGAGCCGAAGCTCTTGTAACAGGCTGTTTCCAAGTACTATTCACGAGTTAGTCAAGAATGGAAGAATTTTTCCAAAATATTTGTGCCCATTGCTCCAGAAAATGCTACATCAAGTCATGTGAAAACAAACTTCTCCCTGGGGCCAACAGAACTACCTGATCCAGGATTCATAGAAGACAATGAGATTTTTCTACCAGTCTTCTTCATGAGAAGTAAGGCCCAATAAGTGGACGAAAGAGGGCACATTTAGCTTTAATACTAAACATTAAGCAACTCTGTCTCGGAAACGTGTTTTCTACTGGATGGTCATTTAGAGATGTAGACACATTTTATAACATAAACAGCCTGATTTCTTTCTCTACATCCTTATCCCCAGATTCCCCTGACAAAGAACTCTCTTGACAAAAAGCGAATGTGCCTGGCCCAGAAGCAATCAAGATGATTGAAACAGTTGACATTTATCCATTTAGCAAGCCTACGTCAAATTTAAAGAAAAAAAATCTACAAATTCAATGCACCAGTGTAGCTATATTAAAAGGGAAAAAATGTTCTCCTTATCCTTGAGATGCAGATTATGAAAAAAAGTACACTGTTGATTATGATTTATTTGGAGATAGCAATTGAGTCCCTGTGGTTTTGGCTGAGAATTTTTTGCCAGTGACATAAGGAATGAAAATTCTTGTATCTGGCTAGGTTAAGCAGGGAATACTTGCTCTTTATTAGTGTCCCATATGACTTACGCATCTCTACTGAAATTTGCACAGAATGAGTATACTCCTGAGAAAACATTGTTTAGGGCTTTCAAAATACCGCATATTATGTTTCTACGCTATAAAAAAAGACTAACTGAACACAGAAAATATAGTTATTGAATCACTATTCCAGGCTGACTTCAAAGAAAAATTACAGAGTTTGTGAAAGTGGTGTTTAGATTTAGCTAAATCCTCTTCATGATACTGTTTATTGATCATTCATTTGGTTTCCATTTTTTCCATTCTCTTCTAAAACCCAGGTAACTCTTATGAAGCTATGCATCAAAAGGCACTCCAGCAGGTTCAGACACACGGTCTTTACTTCTACATTTCTTTCACATTTTGTCCCTGCGAAATTTCATAAGGAGTGTTAGTTATTACCACTTGGTGATGAGAAGATTAACAATTCCAGCATTATATATTATCTGTGAGACATCACAACAGTACAGTTTACAAAATCCTTCTCACACAAATGAATGTAGTGTTATCTGCTTTGCTGGTATATGTAGATTACTTCCAATTATCACAGATGTATTATGCCTCAATCTACAACTCTAGAAAATGCGGTTGTGGGTTTTTTTGCAAAGGAGTATGCAATCTTATAATAGGATTTTTCTTGTTGCTATATGTGGGCAAAACTGCATTAATGTAATTTTGACTACATACATCATCTGAGCAATTTATAACATTATTGCAAAAATACAATAGGTAGCCTGACAATAACTCCAGCTTGGAAGGGCAGAGGCTACTTAGGTTCAGCTGCTCCCCCAATACAAAATGTAGGCATCAAGAAATCTGGATGGAAAGTTATAATATTACCTCAGTGTCCTCAAAGCATATTTCAAGTGACACAGACCAAACATGCAGCAAGGCCAGAAATTTCCTCTTGCCAGCACCTGAGCTGAGAGCCACTGTGTAACACATTAATCTCATTCCCCAAGACAGGGTTTCTTTTGCTGTCGACTATATCTCTGAAGCTACAAAACCCAACCTCTGTTTCCTAATATTCGGCTATGTAGTGGCTGAAGTCACACGAGGTACACGACAAAATGGAACAAATAGTAATCGCTCCCCGCTGCTGTAAACACAAACAAGATACACATAACATGAGTGTACAACAAACCTGTTTGGCGTGAGGTGATGATAGATATTCAAAACCTGAGTCTAAAAGTGACAGTCTGATTAGAGAGTTTTTAAGGTCAAATTTAAGCAAGATTGGGAAAAAATCCTCAGAGGTATAAATCTGAGCACTTCACTAAAACATTTTTGAAATACTGTTGTTTCTGTCAGTGGAATAAAGTTCATAGGATCTATTTGACTGGAAATGGCACTATTCAAATGAAAAAGCTTGCTTAAAAAAACAGCCATATTTTGCTAAAAGAAAAATATTTACCAAAACCCAACTCTAGATAATGTGCTCTTGGAGTTGGAAGCCAGAATTAATATCAAAACCAAGAAGATGTTTCTTTGATTTTTAGTTTATGGGAAAAAAGAATAAAGTTGTCCATTTGCAAACTTTGGAAAGACTTAAAACTTTAGTTAGGACACTTACTAAATTTTGAAAAGCAATGTATTTGTAAGGTAATATTTAATAAATGATTATTACAAAAAAGTGCATTTATTTACCATCTCTACCATGAAGCACTCAACAAAATCCTAGCAACTGAGAAGCACATCAGAAATAAAGATGTCATTCTTTAAAGTATTCTTTTAACTCACATTTTCCCAGAAACTATTTTTGTACTCCTCTGAGACCAAGGTTCACCTGGAAGAAATGGACATAGCTTCATTGAAAACACATGAGCTATGGTAATTTACCTCAGCTGAGGTTCCACAGGTCAACAGAATAAAATCATTATTTCCACTTTTACTGCAACATAGTAATGCTACAGATTTGATGTTTGGGTTTTTACTCTATTTTAAACTGTCATTCTACTTATGATTCTTTACCTTCTCACTTCTTAATACTCACCTTTAAGTTAGGGTATTTCTTTGTAATTCTGTTCAAAATTCCTCCGCTGCTTACAATTCATTTGTGGGTGGCACTAATAGATAATTATTCCCCAAGGGTGTTGGCTTTAATTGCATGAACTCATTTATCACATACAATTACATCTTTTCTAAATTAAAAATACTTTGGGTTCCTGATAGATATGTGAATAACACCGTTATATCAACTCCAAACTAAAATCTCTGGTTAAAAGCCATAATAATACAAAAGCAATTTCTACAGGGTGTAGAACTGCACTGTTTTCTCTCCAGCGTTTATACCAAATGAGACTAATTCAGTTATCTGCTTTTCAAGAAAACCGTACAAGAGAAAGACTATTTTGTTATTTTTTAGGAGAGAATAAAACAATTGACACAATGATCAAATGCTATTTCCCTTCCTCATTACTACATAGCAACCAATGACAGTTTCAGCACATAGGTTAGACTTAAGTTTTTTGCTTTAAACCTTCCGTGCAGGTTTCGCATGGATGGGGACGCAATTCAAAAATCACTTTTCCTCATGAGGTTCACTTTTCCGTAACATGGATTGGCTATTTTACTCTGCCCTCACACTATTCTGGAAACAAGGATGCAGGGCAGAGACACAGCCCCTCACTGCAGTCTGAGCTTAAAGAGTAACATCTCCCTTGTGCTCCCTGTCTCTGTCCTGACAGACTATAGAAAATACTCTGAGAACTTTTGCTCCCAAAGGATTATTTTCTGTGTCTAGTTAAACTGAAAAGATTGCATTTGGAATAGAATATTGCACCTTTCCCAGGAAAATAGACCTAAGAAAGAACAAGTCCATACTCATCTGCAGGCATTTCTATTGCCATTTCAGTACAAGATGCATTGTCCCATCATACAGTATTTTACCTAAGTATTCTAGAGTTTTCCTCAGGTAAGACTCATCTTCTTTCTAAACAATTTCCACGCTAATGAGGAAATTTCCCCTGTCATCTGAAACAGTTGTACATGTACATCTGTTCCTAGAGGTACAAAGAGAAAAGAAAATAGAAGCAGAGAGATCTTGAGATAAATATTGATATGTAAAAGATGGGGAGGAGCTGCCTGATTACTAAGTAATATGTTACCTGCATACTTTATCCCTCCTTTTATAGTGTCTCTAAAACACAGTTTTTGACAAAGGTGAGTTTAAGAAATAGTGGGGAAGATTTAAGATTTAATAAATCTCTTCAAATATATCAGAAGAATCCCACAAACAAGTCTGTGGGTCCATCTGTGGATCCTTTAGACCACCACGGTGCAATCCGACAGGATCAAAAGTCTTCAGGGAAAGTAAATGGTTTATTGATATGTGTCTGTACCAGAGAGGACGGTACTATTCTCAGGTTAGTCTTTACAGATTATGAAAGTAAAATCACTGTGGAGATAAAAGGATCAAAAAGAGTTGATGGACCAACATCAGAAATACAACTGAAATCAATCAAAAGAACCAGACTGTGTTCATCTGAGAGCTCAGTGGAAGCCAGAGGATGGAGTAGCCATCCTAGTAATATACACGTCTTAAACTCATCTTGAAAAAGAACTAAAATAAAAACTGACTTAATACTTTAAGCTTTGTCGAGGAAGATTCTAAAGATGAACCTAAGAATTCAACAAAAAAACACCCGTGCTTCTTTGCAGGCTTAAACTCTTTAAAGTTTCTGTAATCTAGGAGTCACATTGCAGATTGCTAAATTTTATAAATTAGCAAGTAGTACTGAAAGAAAAAAAAACAAACCACGAGCACGAAAAACAATGTTTCCCCTCCATTAAAGCAAATTAAATTTTAATTCTTTCCTGCCTGTTTCTTTCAGTCAGGAAAATATGAAGGAAAAAGTTATCAACATAGTGAAAAAGTATACTGCATCACATCATTATTCTGATGAGTGGTTTGACAATATAAATTCACAGGAAGGCTACATTGTATGTAAAACCAGAAACTAATTTAATTATAGAGGTATATCATACCCATACATTGTTACGTAAAATTAGAGGCTGTTCTCTCAAAAGTACTAGACCTACAAAGCCCTACTATGAGAGATTTTTCTGAGAAATAACATGGAAGCTTTCAAAATTTTATTGCAGCCATACAACACACAGCCAAATTTTCTCAAGGTAATAATAGAAATTGCATATAGTAGAGATGACTAACTGCAGGAAAAGAAAAGGAAACTTTCTGATAGCCTGTTATGTTGTGGTACAAGAAAAATATGCACTAAGGAATTATTACAGTTAGAAAGGTAAGGAAGTGAATGTTTTTTGGGTTGGTGGGGTTTTTTTAAACTTATGTATGTGACAGCTTTCAAGATGTAGCTGTTTAGATGTTGTGTTAATCAGATTTGTAAAACTCTCATTCACCATGCCACTTTGTCACAAGAATGTTGTAGACTTTTTCTTATTAATGGTAAGAGGATATCATGAAAATGATTTTATTTTTTGAAAATTATTTGCAATAATAAATGTGCTAACCACAGACTAAAATTTACCTTGCAGTTTGAAATTTTCCTAGACAACCTGAAAAACTGATTAGTCTCAGGCATAAAAATACATAACAACAGAGACACAAAAATATTGAAATGTAATCTGTTTTATTCCACTGAGATACTGGAATATTAGAATATACTGGTATATATGTGAGTTTTCGTCTTTCAGAGCAAATACCACAGTCAGCTACAGAGGAACTCAGTAGGGCATCATGGAAAGTTTTGTGCATGGAGATAATAATTAAATGATGTTTATTCATTAAAGATTCAATTATGCACTAACTTCAAGGTGGAATTTCCTCACTTCTGGTCAGACGATATTATTTCAGTGATAGAATGTGAATTCCATTAATTATAGCACAAGCTGTCACTCTGGGTGATATAGTGCTCTGTGAAATATAAATACTACCCAGATTGTTCCGAGAAGCTCAGTAGATACCCTGGCAGCGAGCCCATGCTGTGCTCCACGCGGTGGCAGCTGTCCTGCTTGCAATACCAGGTCTACCTGAGCTGTCGTCAAACCTTTGACCAGAGTTTAAACACCCTCCAAGATGATGTCTCAGGGAAAAATGAGGAATTGAAAGCTCCACCATATTGGATCTTCACTATTGTGGAAGACAACTCATGGAAGGTCAAACAGCATTTCATTGGATGGTGTCCTGGTTTTAGAGCACCAGGATAAAAAGAAAGGGGCACTAGAAGAGAACGGTTTCTGACAATCAGCAATTCTCAGCCATTTTGCATTAGTTTCCCCTCAAACTTGAGTGCAGGATGTCAGCAATGTAAATGTAATACAAATATTTTAGGTGTGAAAACACAAAAAACATTGGGTCTTTATTTAGAGGACAGCAATGGATAAATCTGTGTGCAAACTATTTACTATCATTCTCAAAAAGAGGGGCCTGACAAATACTCTGTGAGTGGTAAAGTGGGATTATTTTTTTTAGCTAAAAATATATGATCTTCAATAATTGAAAGACTGGATATCCAAATGAAATATCTTACAGAAAAAAAAACAGAAAAATCAGGATCCTCTTGAAATATATTTATTGACATTAAAAAAAATACCATACTCCACATCCACAAACAGAAAAAGAAAAAAACAACACAAAAAAAATCCCTAATAAACCTAATAATTCTGCTTGGCGTTGAAAAAGAAACAAAATGTGTCTGTCATAAGTATTGCTGAAATTGAGACCCTGCAGCGAGTAATTAAGCACAGGTGTCTGTTACACTGTATTCTCTACCTCTGGTAATTATTACATGAGGAAAATTAAGTATGAAATCAGCTATTAAAAAACAGAATGATGACTCTATGCATTCTGGCATTATTAGTTAAGAAAAAAAGATATGTGAAGGTCTTTTAGGGACTGTAAAAAAAAAAAAATCTAAGGCAAGATTCACTTAGTGTTATGTTGCCCTGAATGAGCGGAAAGATTTTAGGGCTTGTCACATATGCAAAAATATAGGCCACATCAAGGAAGGGCTCCTGCTGATATCACAGTGAAAAGTACTATTTGAAGGTGTAGTTTAGCTGAGACTTTTTTCTTCAAACATCCTATTCCAGCCCTTTTGTCTCACTTTATGCAGACAGTTTTTACAGAAACAGATAAGAACTAAATAGGTGATGTATATATCCTATTTTTACTAGACATAATTTACAGAGTAATATATGACAGCAAATCCTACTCTTGGGCATGAGGTTAAGTCATTTACAGTTAAGTATAGCTTAGACATGGAACAGCTAGTTCCCATCATCTCTGCTCTACAGCTTGGAAAGAAACAGTGTAAAAATAGTATTGTCCCTACAAGAAACAGCTAGACAGCCTATGTCTGATATACCTCTATTGCTGCTAAATTCCAGAAGAGCATCAGCTGAACATGATTTAGTACCTGCCAGCATTTTAATAAATGGAAAATGGAAACAAGAATCCTGGTAGGATTAGAAATTTATGTAAGGATCACCTGGATCTTCCTAACGTACCATGTCATAGGTAAGGTAGACAAAGGCATAATTTTGTGGCAGCTGCTACCACTATAAGAAATGGTGTTGAAGTCCTTAGATGAGAAATGGTGGCCATAAACAGTAGCCATGTCACAAGCTGTAACATGAATTTGTCAACCTATATAGAATTTTTGCAAAGCAATAGGTGAGAAGGGTGGGAAGTAAGGATGCAAATTCAGTTTAATGAGGTCATGCAAGAACCAAACATTGAAACTGGATCCCGGGGACAGGAACAAACAGGACAGGTGCATGCTTATGGTGATAGTATAGGGAAAGTGCCAGGAGACCTCTGCAGGTCCAAGGAGAAATCCTTCAAGAATTAACTGAGTTATCAGCTGAGCTGTTGGACTGCTTATAAACACAATAACCTCTGTGTTACATTGATGTTGGCTTAAATATTATATCATGTATTGGCAGGAAAAATGTGCTATTAAAGACAGTGTCATTGGGCTGAGTTATTCTGACACGTAACATCAGCTGCCTGAACCCCATGTTTAGTCCAGTGTTGCTCAAGATGTCCTGGTTTACCCAAGATCAGTGTGACTGATGTGACGCAGGCCTTACATGAGATTTGTGTCCTTCTGGAACGCAGCTGCAGGGTATCGCTGATGGAGTTGGATGTCCTCATATAGCCAACCTAATGAGAGGCAAAGCCTTAAAGAGGAACTTCTGTTTCGGAGGATGTTTATAAGCACCCAGAGTGCTGTAAGTTTACCGAATACACAGCTGATGGCATTCTGAGCTACACTCACCATCTTTTATAAGAGAAACTGAAAAGGCTGTGAGCTGTTACACTGTATTGCTGCATAGGCTGAAAAGCACCGAAATGCACCAGTATTCAGAATGAATACTTTTTCTGTTATATGTTCAACGAAAACCACCAAGAATTATGATTATGAGACAACTAAATGTGGAATGTTATATGATAACACTTATTTTCTGAAAGGGAAAACATTGCCACTGCAGGATTCTGGAGAAAAAAAGAGTGGGTTTAGATGGGCCTAAATATAATAGCTGGCATTTTTCCTGTTAGTTCTTTATTGAGCTACTGACTAAATTAAGATACAACACTAAAATGCTAGGTCTAATTATTCACAGTTTCATGTAAGACCTAACACGTAGGGTTAACCCAGAGCGCCGTGATATAGTGTTTTCAACACATTAAAAAGTGGCGCTCTGCTTGTGAAGTGCTCTAAAATGAAGGGCAAATTGCCCGCAAAAAGGAAAACCAACGTAAAACCCTACTTTTTTTTTTAAATCCAAGAGTTGCAGACAAACCAACTGCCAAAATATGTGGAGAATTTACGTAATTAAGATTTTATCCATTTCACCAGTGAGAGGGCTTAATATTTCTTTTTTCCCCTAAGCACCCTTATGACTGACCCAGAATGGAATGTGTGTTCAGCAGCTAAGTTGTCCCCGGGACCTGATTATTTTGGAATCTTCTCTGCAGGTATAAAAAGCTAGCTGTAAATACAGTAATTTACTCCCTGCACAATTCTCTCCTTGTCCAGCTTTATCCACTGTCTAATGAAGGTCTCACACCCCAGATATTGCCTATTTTCTTTTATCTACAGCAGCATATATCTTATTAGTTTCATTTTTTGGATAACGGTTTTATACCTTAAATGTAACTCCAGGTGGGTTCCAATAGAGTAGAAGTGACTAGCCCCATGTTTCCCTTTAGCTAGAGGACTGGCTGCAATTGTTAGGAGAGCTGTCAATCTCTTACTAATACATTCAAGTCCTTTGGAGGAAAGCACAGGCCAAAGGGGAAAACCCAGAAAAGAATACTTCTGAAGCTGATTATAAAGGAGGCTGAGTGCTAGTCAAAGGTACAGTTCCAACAGAGTCTGATTAACATTCTCCTATAAAATAAGGACCAGAGAGTAAGCCATTAATTTTATGGCTATTTTTTCCCACTGCTTGGTTTTTTGTAAGTTGGACTTCCTTCCAGGCTAATTAACCACTAAACATTTTACAAGCAATCCAAGTGCGGAAGCAGTAAAAGATGAATTGCACTTATGAAGTAATTGACAAAGGGTATATTGGGCCTTTTAAGCAATGATATTGTGCATCTTAATACAGGAAGAAAGGATCCTTTGTACTGCAGTTTGATAGGTCATTAGTTAATTCTCAGAACTCTGCACAAGATAATAATGACTCAAGGCTAAAATGAAGCTGCCTGGATTGGGGTGGGGAACCCTACCTCAAAACATCTCCAGAGAAAACACTTAATGTTTGTGTCTTGGCATTATCAAAATACCCCCTGTGTTATCTTAGATTAATTCCCTGGCTATTTTCTTTTCTTTTGACAGCAAAGTCAGAGCTGACAAACCAAGGCAGTTCTCAAGGAAATTCAATTACTGAAATGTCTGACAGCTTGCTTTGCTGCTTCTAACTAAAGTTTTGAAAGTTACATGCTGCATGTATAATATGGTTTTCACTACAAAGGAATAGATTTGCATTTTCTAGGGGGAAAATCATTTTAAAGCTGTAGGAGTCTAATGATAAAAGATAAAAAATGAAATGCTGAAGTCCCTATTTTGCAAAAAAAAATGAAGTAAGTTGAGTGGCTGCCACATGAAACTAGGAAAACACTGTATTCTTAAAAGCAGAATTTACTTGCCTTTCCATGTAAATGAAGGAATGCCAGTCAACCTGAACAGTACTTGCATGTATCAGTTTCTAATTAGTCTATATGATGAAAGATGCAAAGGTTTATAAACTTCTCAGTAACCAGGAACACTTTATTTGTTCATATCTCAGCGTCAATAACCTGAGCTCTGGATTCTGTGAAGTAGTTTCTCTGTGTTTGTCATTTAATTACTTTTAGAGGTGGGAAAATTATGAAAAATGTCTTGGTCACTGCACTTGCTAAAAGCAAGTCAGACCACATTTGCCCTCTCTTAAACGAGCCCTTTTCCTTTTTTCTCCATAAATTTGCAAACAGATCAAAGATGCATCTATAAGTAATAAATGCTTTCTCACCATGTTAGGCTGTTAGCCATCTCCAGCTATCATGCATAAAGTGCATAGGCAGAATCAGACTCTAAAATAAAAGCTTGGGCTGTCTTGATGTCTCAAAGTCAAAAGTCGTGATCCAACCACTTCAGGAACCACTTGAATTCATGGGGCGTGTTCCTAACTGTTATGAAAGACTTCTTAGCATTTACAATTTCAGTTCTGAAGAAGTGCTCCAGTTTGGCACGAATTCCTTGGAAATGACACTGTTGCCTGCCTCCTAAGTGCTAACTAACCTGCTGGTTAGATTTCGCTCATGGGAAGCAATAATTTCAGTCTCCTTATACTCCAAGCTGTAGGTTAAACTACTCATGAGGAATAAGAGAGGTGCAGTGGGAGGTGCAACCATCCATTGTGCCAAAAGGAAATGTATTTTAAAAAAGGAAAGAGAGAATTATGAGGTCTACCTTACTTTTTTTCTCCCCAAGGCTATCTGTTCACGTGCAACTGTTATTGGGTTAAAACCAAAATAGGTTCCCTCTCACACAACTCACAACCATAAGCAGCAGCTGTGGCAGTAGCTGTAGTAGTAGTTGTAGTAGCTCTTGCCCATTCTCCTGCTATATTGAATCTTGCATTACCATCACACAACAGCCTCGATTCAACTAGAGCAGAAAAAACCCTTTCCTTAATAGTATGGCTTATATAATGTGTAGTGCATCAACACGTAGCTCCTCTTGGCCAGAATTAGTAGCTACAATTTACCACTGAAAAAATACATCAGGCTTGGTGTTTTCGACTGTGCCAGTTTAAAGGTGGAGCCTTTCCTTCACTATTGTATCACTCCTGCTTTATATCAGAGAAATTCTATTACAGAAAATGGGCTTATGCCAGCATAAAATTAGAATAACACAATGATGAATCAGCCTCAGCTTTCAGCAAAAATAGGTCTTTGTAAAGAAACAAGCTGTAAACCTTCCCAGCATGCAAAACCCCTCAAAAAACCCTTGCTTTAGACTGCCTGGATCACAAATAAACTTAAGTGCAGATTCATGGTTAGTGAATCATTATGGAGTGCAGACACTTAACGCATGACACCCTTTTCACTGAAGGTGAACTACAGTAACAAAACTACTCTCACGTCCGTTTTTGGCCAGACTATTAATATCAGAGTAACTTTAAAAAAGCGTTATTCTGAGTAACAAACCTGATAGAGCTCAGGATGAACATCTGCCAGAGGATCTCAGGAAAAAATTAGTCTTCCAAATCCATTTTCAAAGATCACACAATTCAAACAATTCAAAAGCCTAAGCCTTTGGTATTTAGGCTCTTATGTGCTGATGCTTTACCTGAGAGTGAGGGTAAAGTGTTTTGGAAAGTTTTACCCTGGGACAAAAAAACACCATCAAAGAGACAGAAATTCAGAGCATAGTCACAACAGCAGAGCAGAAGCCCCTCATTTGTAGCATGAACAGATGAGCTTCAGGGATCAGCTTACAACACGTGTGTTACATCACAAAGTGATGCATGTGACTGTGCGGTCTAATAGATGGGTAAATCTTCCTCAAGATTCGGACTTGGAGAATTTCATTCCACTTCATTTCCCTCATTTTGTTCAGGCAGTCAAACAATCAGCAGACTTTTTGGCTAAACTTGAGCTCGTGATCTTTGCTATTTCTGCACTGCCGCTTAAGCATTCACACACAAGATGAGTTCCACCAGTTAAAAAACAAAGATCAACCCAATATTTTAACAGGTCTGGAGAGATGCAGCAAACCACACCAGACCCTGTGAAGCAGTGGACCTGCCTCCACAATGTAACCTGCATTGTGACAGTTTGGAATTAGTTTAAATATACTGTGAAAGCATAATTCATGTCTACAACTACAGTGTGACCAAACCCTTAGAGATGAAAAGCAATATACTTCGGTGTCACCTACAGGACTTGTATAGTCTCCTTTTTTTTATATTGAAAAATTTTTGCTGGAAGCGCGTTACATTATAGGACCTGGACACAGGAACCAGCAATATAATTTTTGTACCAACTTTCAAAACAGTGTTTCCATCTGAAAGTCTGGATGTGACATTTCAGATCTCAAAGGATTTGACTGGTTTATACAAATTCAATACACTATTTTAAGGTTTTGTGCTAATGATTTTGACGTATTGTTACACACGCTCAGCGTGTTTGACTATGGCAGGGATTAAATAAATTGTGTTTTAAGGATTTAAGGTTGAGAGGAAAGGATTTGGCTATGTAAATTGAGGTCTAGGAGGTCCTTGGTTCATTACACATGTCTTTGGGGTCTTATTTCACCTTCACTCCTTGAGAGGACTGCTATGTATATTTTCAGACACATAGGATTATACAAAATAAAGCTCAAGAGAGTTATTAAACAGTTATTAAGTTAGCTTTGCAATTAAATCTAAAAAAATAAACATGTTTTTTTAGAGTCAAGTCCAACAGTTTACATGAACAGAAAAAGAAAAAAAGGATTTATTATGGATTCAGTTAACCCTTGGCACAAAGAATTGAATTTTCCCAATGTGAACTACTCTTGCGGTAATGGATGCACTCAGAAGATCCAGAGCAAAAGTATTAAGAACTAGATTAACTTCTAAACAAATATATATTGATATCAAAACATATTTGGCCTTAATATTCCTCATTGAAAAGAATGCCAACCTGGCCTCCTGACAGGGTACTTCAAGTCTTATTTTCATTAGTTTAGTAGGCATTGGTATCTTTTTACAAGATTAAATTTCAAAGGTATAAAGTCCCTTAAATATTATAATTATGTTTGTCTAGAAAAACATATTTATAAATTATCTTTACTACTAATAAGAAAAATGTGTCAAAAATTAATGAATTATCTCCTTTTGGGTATCAACTAATAGTACTGCATCTATAACCTTGTTGCAGGAAATCCTCAGTGTTTTAAAGTGTTGCAACTTGATTTTGTGAAATCTGACTGAATAAAAGCCAGACCAAAGAGGAAGGTCAAAATATATCTCATTCCCAAGAGACAGCAACTAATATTCTTTAAAATGTGTAACTTTCTGCATTACAATCTTAGGTAACAAAAAAATCTGTGTTTTCTAAGAAGTATTTAATTTTGGCTTCAGTCTCCTTGAAAATATTTTAGGGTTTTTTTGTTTGTTTTTTTTTTTATTATTTTTCTCAGGTATTAAGACACCTGCAAATATTGGAAGTATTAATCAAGAAAGAGACGAGAAACCTATACTTTATGCAATGTCACATCAATCAAAAGTAATTTCTGTATTATTTAATTTCACGTTAATAAAAACATAGAACAGTTCAGACAGAAGTGTAAGACTATCATGGTACTTTGAGCAAATACTGTTTATAAGCACCTTCTTCTGTCCTTGCACATATGGAAAAATAACAAAGCAGAGATTATCCATAAAAAATTACCCAGAGAAACTGATTAATTTCTGAATTTATGCTTAGATAGCTGTATTTGGTTAACAGAAATTATAAATAACAGTATAACTTTAGTTGGATTTTTCTCCATATTCTTTCAATAATATCCATATACCCAATATGCAAATGTTAATTAAATCTCATTTACTGTGTTTACCAGCAGTTGAAGGCTTTTCCTGATACAAGTACAGTAGCATGGTCCTTGACTGAAAGAATCAAGAGACAGACAGACTACTGAGTAAGTCAAAGAAAGACTAAGATCAGAGCTGTGGCTGATAACGGAAATAAAATAGCTGAAATAATGCAATGACATAGTCTGAATTATTACGCAGGTATTGATGTTAAGGATACAGTCATAACTACCAGACTGCACAGAGTCCACCAGTGCCTTGTCATTTTTTATGCCAAGCACAATGCCTACATCTTCCCACTGTCTTCCGTGGAAAAGTCATAGAACAGAAAGAAGTGACAGTCTGAAAACAAGAGAATAAATTTCCATAAACCTAGAGAATCAGTGGATACATTATTCAAAAATTATTTAAAGAAGCAATAGCAAAAAATTTCGCACATCTTAAATGTGCATGAAATCACCAGCCTGGACACAAGTGCAGCTTTGCAGAGCAGTCACCATATGAAAAGCATGAAATTGTGAGCTACTTCTCATGTAGACACATATCCTGAAGAAAATCATCTCCTTCTGATCCATGGTGCTACAGTGCAAATGCTCATTCGCTTTCTTAATGCATAAGCTCAAGCAGAGGCTGCAGACCTGCCACACGACAAAGTGGGGCACAGTAATGTTGCATGTGTCCCCAAATATGGCCATATCCATGCTGTCTACCTAAATGAATTTGTATTACCAGGTGTAAGCAATGTGAACTTATTTGGTATTTCTCATTGAATGAATGTCACTATTCATAATGAATTTGGGCTCTGGAATTGCATTATCAAGCCAAAGTGTATAGGAAATGTATGTTAATCTTTTCTCTCACTGGAATGTGAAATATGAAGTCATAAACGACCCTCATGCTTAATAAATAGTTAAACTTATCACACATGATAGGAGGCTAAATTGCACCATTCTTCCTCATAACGTATGGCATCTTCATTTGCAAGTAGCTCTACTGAAATTAATATTGCTATATCGAGAACAAGTTAAGGCTTAAAATGAAGAAGCCTAAAAATATTTCATTTTCTATTTTGGACAATAATCATAGTACCTCTCATAATAATCCAGTAACACTCTACCCCTCCATCAGCAAGTCTCTGCCTGGACGCATATATCAAAACAGGGAGATGCAAGGCTATACAAGTTCCAGATTACATTCAGTGTGCTTGCACTTGATTTCACAGACATTTGAGTGAAAAAAATATTACGTAGATATGTATATTTGCAAGTATTTAAAACTGTTGACAAGATTTAGGCTTAATAGTGGTGATGAGGTATTTCTTTGATTTTTTTAATATTAAAAACTTAAGTGTTTCGTTCCTTTTGCTGTGAAACACTGTAACTTTTTTAAAGCCTTCTCTCCATTTTTCTCTTTTTGCCACTTTATATGCACTCTTCTTCATGTCTTACTGTGTTTAACATTCTTCAAATATTGTCTTTCGTCCCCAGAATCGTTTTGAGTCTGAAAGGATTTCATCCCTCACATGTCCTGTTACTTCTTTTAATTTGTTTGGTCCCAAAGTATCTCTAATAGCCTTGAATACCTTTCAAAGTATTTCAACTTGAATACCTCTGGAGACATCAACTCCCTAACATCCTTTGGCAGTTTGTTTCATTGTCGACCTGTTTTTATAGTTTCAAAGTTTTTCATAATATTTAACCTACATTTTTCTTGCAACAGCTCAAGCATATTACTCTGTCTTGAGTGACTAATGGGAATAATTTCCCTTGTCCCTTTACATATCTGTACAGAGCTATCATGCTTTTCCTAAGTCTCCTTTTCTTTAGATTGAACATCCCACTTATCTTATTAACCTTTCTCTCCCCTCACAGATCTTACTTTCCAAACGTTCTATCATTTTCTTGATCTTTCTTTTCTTCATTTCGTGTCTCATTGCTCAAATGATAAAAGGAGAAGACAAAAGGCAAAGAAAACTGTAGGCAAGCTTTTGAAAACAAAGCACGAAATAAGAATTTGTTTTAATTCACACTCAAAAATACAAGTACAAAGAATAAAATATCCAACTGAAAATCACCACTGGGGGGCTGATGTGTGCACACATGCAGGCTGTGTGTGTAATTGTATGACTGTTCAAATCTTTTGGAAAATAGCGTGGCTGCATGTCAAGATCTAAAGCAAAAAGACTGAGATTTCAAAACAGAAATACAGACTCAAATGATCCCTTGCCTATTGAAATAATTTGTCCTTGCCTCAGCTGCAGGTCTCGTTTGAATTTTTTTTTTTCAAGTGATAGTTTTGCTGCTTTCACTTCACAGCACTACAAAACAAAGTAAAGAGAACTTTCTAAAAGTAGTAAAGAACCAATTTAGTCATGTCTGACTTAGGCTATTAGGACAATACAGCTTCGTTAGTGGTCAATCTTTAAGAACACAAGAGCTGCGATACCAGGTCAGAAAAAAAGCCCACAGCAGCGTCGCTGGCACTGGTCAGCCACAGGTGAATACAAGAAGTAGAACTTGCTGTACTGATGGGGTCTGAGCGCCAAATGTTTTAACTCAGAAGAATTTAATTTAAAATGGGTTTATTGTTCAGTTTGACCTATGTAATTGGTTTGTTCCCTGTTTCACTGAGCTCATCCCTCTCGTTCCCTTGTGCAAAACTGACTTCCACTGGAACTCTGCTGGCACCATATGAATCAGTTTCAATTAAAAACATTAGCACTGATGAAATTTGACTTGCCAAGAGTGACGATAAGTACCAATTTGAATCGGCATGTTTCACTCCTGAAACAAAGGCAAATCTGCTGTGACACAAACTGGGAGAGAAGGCAGACACATTGTAGTTCTTTACTCTGTTTGGGATTACTTGGCAGAATTAATTTTCCTCTCTTTCCCCCCTCCCCAGCCTCCTTCAGTCCCCAGACGAGTCTCATGTCAAAGACAGAAGAAACTGGAGTGTTATCACTACAGGGGACCAGTCTAAAAAGTAATTAAACTGCTCAACCAGAACTCTTATTACCATTTTCTTTCACAACTTCATCCAGAAAACACAAAGAGTGAACTGAAAGATAAAACATCAGAAACATCTTATAATGCTGTTGCATTCTTATGCTAGACATTATTCCACTTATATCTAAGGCATGAGTGAAGGAAATATCACTATCTGAGGATTGGCACTCTTACTACCAGAGTTGTTAAATGACAACGTCAGGTCATTGTAACGATGTGGCAGTTTTCTTAAATGCACCATGCTGGTGGCACGGTCCTACGGTGGATTCTTCAAGTGGGACCAGAGACTATTCTCTGTGCTCTGGTGGTTTAGGGTTAGACTGAACTCTTTTCTCAGTAGAGAGGATGGTTCAGTTCACATGAATAACTTCTCAGTATGGCTTGCTAAGGGCTCATTATCTTTTCCAGAACTGTTAATTACAGGTGTGTTATAACAGAAATTACGAATAATATCTTTTTAGGAGTAAAAAGGATGAATCACACACACACACACGCAAAATCGTTCAATAGAATTCATTGATATAGCTTTAGGAGAAAAACCTGATCTGAGCTACTAATGGATAGATTACACTTTCAAAGTGTAATTCAACCTTTAGAGTTCTAACTGTGCTTTTTTTGCAGTGATACATTTCTCTCCTCACCATCTCTAAGCTAACTGCTAACATGGTCACCAGGATGGAATACGATTAGATGGGATGAAGTGTTTTGAGTATTTATATTTCAAAATGAAAACAAATTCGAACTTCTTCCTCTTGGTTGGGGAATACTAGAGCTGTCATTTCTGTTATATTAAAGCCATAACAAAAGAGCAACTCTTGTTTTCTGTTTCCAATTCTAGCTCCCAAGAGACAGACATCTCTCTTGGATATCCCTTCTTGCTTCTCAACGGAAGCCACAAAGACATTTCATTTGCCATGGGCATTTCTGAGTGTGTCAGCCAGGTGGCCAGACATTTGTGCTGACTGGGTGATGGGACAGTAACGATGATTTATTCCCTTCCTATCCCCAGCCCACAGTCTAGCTCTGCACTGTTCTCGCACTCACCCCTGCTCTTCCCTCCTCCTTCCCCACTGTCAGGCAGAGCTAAAAGTTGGGTAGCCCTGCTCTGACAGGACAATTGCAGGGATCTCACTTCTTTTCTGTTCACTTCATTAGTGCCCAATGAAAAGGTACCAAAAGTTCTTAATAACACTTTGTGACCACCTGTTCATGCAACAAGTTAATGAATAAAGCAAACACTCAAACTCATTTTGAACAAGTCGGTGTGGAAGTGGCCCTTAACACAGAAGGATAAGATCTTTTTTATACATTTGCTAGCTTCTCCATAAACCAGGCTGGAATAGCAAAGCAACTGGGGAGAGCTTTGAAGAGAAGAATTGAAGGGTGGGTGACCCAGAGCTCATGAAGCAACTAAACCATCAGACGTGTTGCCTAACTTTTATAAGAAAATGGATCACAAACTATTTCCAGGGAGTGACAGTGATTCCAGTTTGAGGATGAGGAATGGGCCTTGCTCTCTCACAACTTTAGAAGCAGGACAGTTGACTGTGATTTCTGCCTTCTCAAATGGATGAGGCTGAAGCCATAAGTACAGCCTGCAATGCTGTGGCAGTCTTGTCTGAGAGGTAGTTCTTGGGGTTCATTTTCATTGATCACAGATGAAGTAAGCATCCACCTTAGTTACCAAAGCCTAGATCCTCGATCTATACCAAATCTTCTGTGATTCTCTTAGACCTGCATCTTCACAGTCTCTGTCTAAACAGTAACTTGACACATCATGGTCTCTGACCTCCGAGTCAGTATAAAAGATGTAACAGAATGTCTCTCTTTCTGTGTATACATTCCTCATCAAAACACTTCAAATATGTCAGTGTCCATAGTAATTACAGAAGTACTTTCTTTGAACACGTGCAGCTTCATTCATTTCACAAGTGTGGTACTGTAAGTGCGGGAGAAATTAATAGTGACAAATGTGACATCTAATGCAATTGCTTAATCTGTTTTCCAAAAATGAGATCAAATCTCTCCGATATTATTCATATGTACTTGTAAATTATTTGAATTATTTTTATTTTGAAGTTATTTGTTTGTTTACTATTGCTTACACTTGTTTATAATGAGTTCACTTCTGCCCACCTGTCAGGTGAAAGGAAGCTCAAAATAAATGCTTTCTCTGACTTTGAGATCCTTTGTAATGCCAAAGTGGTGAAAAGAAGTCTTAAGGTAAATGACAATAAAGCACTACCACTATTTGCCATTCATCATTCACTATTTCTTATTTGTATTATGTGACTTGTCAAATCACATGTATTGTTTCTTTTCAATGAATAAGGAATTAGAAGGTTTGAAGCAGGAGAATAACAAAGGTAAATAAAGCACTTCTGTACTTTCCACCTCCTAAATTGGAGGTGGAAATTGGCACATTTAAAGTAACTGCTAAACCAGAAAGCAGCAGCAAGGTAGCCCATGCAACAAAGCAGAAATTGAGACATACTTTACATTAATTCCTGAAAGACAAGTGATGAGCAAAACTGTGCCCAACACTCGGGACAAATGAGAGACAGAACTAAGTAATCAGGAATGAATGAGTCCCATAATTACCATGGTTAACAATCCATTCTATTCTCTTTCTCCCTTGGTCATACATTTTAAGTGAAAAGCTGGAAATCTGGAACCAGAGGAAACAGAGAAAGAGCCTTACCCTGTATTATTGAAGCAGTGGGAAGGAAGGAAGATTCATTCTCATTCCTTACCCCTATTGGAATGAAAATGGACCCTTATTACTGCTCTGATGACAAGTGTACTGAAGAAAGAAGATTTTAATAGCTCTACCGCCTTTATTATAGCACTCAGAGCAAATATCTGATAGCTTGCTTCAAAATATCTAAGAGGGTGTCTTTAACTCTTTGATCACACACTTGCAGTGTCTTTTCCACTTAAATAATGCTGCAGTGTCATCAATGCACTCTCTACACTCCAGCCCTGGGAAAAAAAAGAAAGAGGAAGTTACTGAGTGAAATCTTCGCTTCAGAGCCTGTTCTACAGTGTGGTAAGACAACATAATGCTGTCCAGAAGCATCTGCAGCTTACCAAATTTGGCTTTCTTCTCTGTTACAGCATGAGGTTTCCAGTTTCTTTACTGATGAGATCCTGAGCTCATGGCTCACTACCATTTGGGAGCTTTTCCTCAGCAGCTGAGCTTGGATTGATCTCATCTTTTCATACATGCTGAGGAAGCAGTTTGGAGTTCCTGTCTTAAAAAGTAAGAGTATTCTGAGGTTGATCTCAAACATAGGTCCGCACCTCTCCCTCAAAAATGCCAATATTGAATAATCTGCAGAATTTCATCCAAAGAGTTCTTTTCACTGGTCTTTTAACATATGAACATTCAGTTGCTTTCACATTTGTAACTCAAACTAGGCAGCTCCCCACTTGCATATTTCCAAAAGAATGAGCTGAGGCCCGTATATGAACCCCTACCAAGTGCCTGCCCTTTGGCACTCCTGCTCACATTTGAAAAAAAACATAGTGAGCAGCCAAAAAGATTCAAATGACAAAAAAACCATCGAGAATAAACAGCTTTTGTGATAATGCTACAGTAAAATAACACTTGAGACCTTTTTTATTAAATCAGTTTAATGAAACTGTATCAGAAGGATGAGGTATGAAAATCATTCCTTATGTAAACAGTTATTCTCTATTGTTTATACAGACCACTAGGAATGTCAGAAGTCAGGCTGAAAAATGAGTAAACCTCACTTCAGAAGTAAATGCAAACTGACATACAGACCTCTGGCACGAGGTCAAGAGAGCTATTGTTTGTTGTTCTCACACCAGAGGATACCCCTGCTTTCCACTGAATAATAGTTCAGACTTTTGTTCAGTGTCCTTGTGCTGAAGTGAACTAATCAGGTAGGTACAAGCAAAGAAGTGGCAATAAAATAATAAAGAATACATATTCATCAAATACATATTCATCAAATGAAACAAAAGTTCTGAGGCAACATTCAAAATGTCTATTTGTAAAAAAATAATTGTCTGAAACTGAAATGTCACCTCTGAAGAATCAAGATTTCATCTTTTCAAACTTTCACAGGTAGTAGGATCAATGTTCACATAGGCTTAGGTTTGCTGACAAATACTTTTTCGAGTTTTTCTGTTCCTATAAAGGCCTGCTTTTTGACATAACACTGAACACAAGACAGAGCAGTGAATGCATGTATATGCATACACATAGGCAGAAGAATCTAGTTTCACTGACATCTACAGCTCAAATGGCGAGGAAACGTGGTACATTTTGTTAGAACAATTATTCAGAAGGGAATAATTGGTGCTCATTAAAAGCATTGGCCTGACTGTGCTGGAAAAGATGTAAACACAGGCAGGAACACCGCGAGCTTTCCATGCTCACTATGAAGTGCCTCTGAGCAGAATTTTCCCTCGCTTGCCATCCGAGATCGCCAGGTGGGGCACCTCTTCACGCCTGCTTGGCTCTGCTTCCATGTGACTTGCACACCTCTCTAGCAGGCTGGGAGCTGAGGTGGAAGAAATGTGTTTAATAAGGACAGAGAGATAACTTGAAGGGAATGATATGAGCAGCTCAGCTAGTGTTGACCCATATGGATACTTACAACAATCAGCTGCCACGGCAGTTACTACTACACAGCTAATTACCAAAGCTTAGATTTCTGGGTTTTTTCAGGTTCTAGATTACACTATTTTTCAGTCACCCACACATAATCTGCTTCCAGCATTCCCTTCTATGTCAAACAGTCAAAAAACATAGTCAAAAAACAGTGTGAGGAATACCCTTCCCTTTTATCTCACTCCATTTATTTCTCACCTCTAAACCTAATCTTTTTTCGGAAAGGGGACAGGAAGATGATATTTGCCAAAATTGAATTCAGTGGCTCCTTCATTGCACAATTTAATTACTATTCACATGATTTAATAGGGACAGGACTCATAAAATTGATTTATTATATTATTATTCTGTTGTGATTACAGAAGCTGTGGGTATATTCCTGAAATCTGAAAATTTAAGATAAGTGTGGATATCAACTCCTTTACTGAGTATGACAAATGCAGAGTTTCTGTTTCAGCAGGGAAATGCTGTTCCATGATAATATTTCCCACCTTCGTGTTTTACCCAATCTGTAATATTTTTCCATAATTATTTTATTACCAGCCTCTTACTTACAGCACAGTATTCATGGAGTTAAAGCCACTACAAGACCTGCACGTTTCACTCTTAACTCTTGAGAAAAACATGATGCACTCAGATTAATAAATACAGGGGTACTGTGCCAAGAAGCTGATGGTCTCAGTCAAGTTTCTCGTGTATGAGTTTCCACATTAAATAACACGACCAGTAACAACAAATCTGTTGCAAACCCTAGCTAAGATGACAAAGATTCAATCAATGGGAGGTAAGTTACCCTGAGACTAGGAGAAGATACAATTTTCAAGGTATTAGAGGATGTTTCCATTACTGTTGCTATCCTATAAGTAAAGACTATTTGTAAACATAGGAGAACAAGAGAATCCAAACTACCTCGTCCTGATATAGATCAAGTGTAGTAGTGAACAAAATGTGAAAGTAAAAGTTACAAATATGAAGGGAGCAAGAGTTTTCAAGAAACAAAAATCATCAAAAAATGAGTAATTTCTAGGATTAATATTGTTAGAAGAAGCCTAAAAAGAAGAGCAGGGGGGTATAAAAAGGTATGTTAGGTGTAAAAGCTATCAGCTGGAAAAAGAAATACATATAAAATTTAGCAGAAAATTTAGAATAGAATAATCAGGTCAATCCCATAGAATGTTTAAGAATTATCTAGTTTCCTAGTCAAATAATCATCTACAATTATTGGAATTATTTATACAGTTAGGGAGGCATGCAGGCATTGACTGTCTATAGAGAAGACAGCTGAAACAGTAACTTTGATTGCATGAAAAATCACTTGAAAAAGGCAGACAAACATTCAGTAACTTTCGAGTTGTATTTCCAAGGCACTGTCCTCTTATTAGAGGTGTGATGATGCTTGAAGTCTTCCTTGCAACTGCACAGCATGGAAGATTCAACATGGCTTAGGACTGCGAGACTGTAAAATTTCCAAATTGGCTTTACCACTGAGATACAAAATGAGTTCACAACTCGTTGCTTATGACTACAGACAGCACAAAAAGTAAGGTCAGATGTAGGTCTACCAGTTCTTGCTTATGCAATGGGCTGCTCATGTAGACCAGATTACCCTGTCTAGTCTGAAGCTGTTTCAGTTCAAAGCTGTGCTGGATGGAGACATATTATGGATCAGTACATGGTCTGTCTGTGCTTACTAATAACAAAGCTATACTAAGTAAATTACTCATACTGAGAAAATTATCTTGGTAATGGTAATTGTCCCAAATTAAATGGAAGGGCTATGATTATAATTCTGAGAATAACTAATTTTCAGTTTCCTGGTCATAAATGCACATTATTTTAGTAAAACAAAAATGAAAATCGCTCAAAAAAATAAAAACATTTTGGTTTCCTGACAATAAAAATGAAAATAGAATTAAATTATTTTGTGTCATCCTCAATATTTCACCTCCTTCATCTTATTTTTATTTCTGAAATGTTAAAGTTCAAATATTCTTGATTTTTTTTTTAAGTGTTATCAAAACTATTATCCAAATCACTGCGAACTTTTGTTTAGGAAGAGAAGGACCTCAAGTCTTGAAGGACAAATGTCTCATGCTTAATGGTTCCTAGAGTTACAGCACTCCGCTCAGGGGGACTTTAGAGGGTGTCTCTGAAGTATTTCCTCAAGTCTGATCATATGGTAAGTGTCTGTAACTATCACAGATAATTCAACAATGCCTGGACTTTTGACTGTCTTCCTGTGCTGTTAGAGTGAATTGCAGCTTGCAATTTAAATACATTTGGTAAAGCTGTTGTGCTTTCACCTGAATGTTCTCATCAAGGGCTTCTTGCGTCTGCAGAGAACACACAGAAGGATGCAGAAATCTTATGAAGAGTGACATCCCAAAATCATGAGCTCAGATACACCTGCTTTCTGAGCTGTTAAAGATAAAAAGATAAGTTGAGGTAAGAGAATACAGAGATTGCTCTATTGATGACAGTGAATGACTTCACCTCTAAGGTGCTGCTTTCCCTAACAGCAACAAGCTTGTTTTGTAAAAGAAGATACCTTATGACTGATAACAGAGATAACATTTGTTCCTCACTATTCTTTTTAGAATTTCTGAAAACTTAATTATGATCAAGATAGTTACATTAGGCACAGTTAAAAATACATGGAGAGATATGGAAGATATTCACAGAGTTTAGCTTCAGCCTAATGAGCTTAATTATATGGATAAATTAGGAATCAGAGCCTAGCAAAGCTACACTTGATCGCTCTCTCAGGGGATGACAGAGCACTCAGCAGACCCCACTTACAGTCAATGGGTTTTACTTACCAATTCTCTGAACTGAAGAGCTTCACACTAAAGTCAGTGAGACTGCACAGAGATCCAGAGGCATGTAGGTATTGGTCAGAACCCGAGACAAGGGTAAGGCTGAGAGGCAAACACCAGCTAGAAGCAAGCTTTTCTTCTGTTTTCAACTGGCAATACCTGGTGGAAGTTGTCTAGTGGTAGAGATTTGTTTTGCTCACAACATCAGTATATCTTTTCCTGGCACGAGTAATTCTGAGAGAGGAAGTTATGTCTTTGCTAGAATCATTTATTAGAAAACAGTGTTCTAAATTATGAGAAAATGGGACAATAAGTGAATGTAATTAATAATACAGGGGAACGAGAAGCTTAAAGTGCAATATGAAGCCACACTGGCTAGTTACGTGCTCAATGTGACTGCACTGAGATACAAATAAATATCGAATGACACTTTTTGCTAAAGTTAGGACTTTCAAAGACTCCCTAAGGTAGCTGACTTTCAGTGAGCCTAGGACAGTTTGACATCCTCAAACACCTTTTAAATATCCAGATTAAACAAACTAGTATACATCATTTAAAGGAGAAATTCCAGTACTGCTCTTTTTCTCAGCATTCGACTCGTAGCATCTCATCTTTAAAGCATTCACTTTTGGATTGTGCAGAAGGGAACCACAGTCACTAGGAGGTTGATGTCTGTCAGGGGTAAGCATATTGGCGCTGTGAATAGAGTCAGAATAAGCAGGGAAAACAGTAGTCTACAACAGAGATACCTGGGGTCTTGACTATAAACCAAAGAAAGCCACCATTGTTACATTCATAAGTTAACATAGTAGGGCTATTGATTTACATTCACTTTAGCACCAATTGTAGCCCTAGTTTGCAAACACATAGTCACCGTTTCAAAGAGAACTCAGTCCGGTTTTCCTTGTGTGCAAGCACAAAATGTCACAGGCAAATAGACTGATAAATTATTTTTTATCACCTGGATGGGCTTTGGCACATGTATATACTTTATCACTAGTGCAAGCAGATGACAATGCCCAGAACTCTCACAGGGCAGTGCTCTGGGGTTTTGCCCTTCTCTCAGGCAGATGACTCACAAAAGACTGAGTATACTATGAGTTTTGTCTAAGAGCAGTATTTTGCAGTGACATACAAGCTTACCTTTTTTTTTTTCCCCAAGTAAATATAAACTCACTCCACAATAATATAATTGAGTGAGACAACATGCAGACTGTTAGCGTGGGCTTGAGCCTAAACCAACATAACTAGTTTCTTAAAAGGATCTGGTAGTTTATAACGAATACCAGGCTAGTAGGAGCCAAAAACTGCAAGATTGCAGCTGGATTCCACACAACCGACACCAAGCTCACACAGGCACAGCCTGTATCCACCTACTAAACATTGTGCTGGCACTGAGAGACTCCAGCTGTGATTGAACGGTGTAGCCAACTCATCTTTAAGGTAGCTGGTACCGAATCAAAAATGCTGCAGCTGCATGACAGAAAAGGCTTCTCCTTCACTCTGTCAGCTACCTGAGTATAAACTCACTTTGTCATCTTATACTTGTTTGAAACATCTGGGTACATACTAGTAGTCAGGCTTTTTGCTGGATCACAAGAATTCTGCCTTCCCGTAGCAAGCATAAAATGTATGTAAAAACATAAAAACAGCATACGCTGCATTTCACATCCTCTGACTAATCTGACAGAACAATTGTGAGTTCATTCCTGTGCTGATTCGAGTTTGCAGTGCTGGACAATCCAACAGCACACTGCTCAGTGGTAAAGGCTGCTGAGTCTTGTCTCAGGCTCAAGGGTGAGATTTTCAAAGGGGCTCAGTGTTCTCCTAATTTGGCAATAGCTGAATTCAGTAGAAAATTTACTCTTAAAATCATGGCAGATAACTCTTACAAATTCTGAGCTTTTGCCTCTTAATATATTGGATTCAAACCCCACTGTTAACTCTAGTGGAGTTCATTACATGCAAAATTAAGTACACTATAAAAGGCTGCATTTTGAACAGCAGGCATCAAATATGAATATAGCCAAAAGCTGAACTGAGAGGAAAATACATTTTCTTTTACAAATAATCTGTTTAGCCCTTATTTTCTATATTTAAAGTAATAGAGTAAGCCCACACAGCAAGTAAGATGGTTGACCAATAGTAACAGACTTCACTGCACCAGTTTACAGAGCCAGGTTCCCCAGACACTGCATGGAGGGGTCTAGGCCCCAGAAAATTACATCCACAACAGCCATGGGTGTTTAGAGTTCTTAGTTGAGAAGAAGGCAACTCAGATGAAAGGGTATGTCTTTGTCACATCCGAGGTTTCAGGACGACGACTCAGCTTCAGTGATTCCCAGGCCAGGATTAAGGTGACTCACACCAAAGATCCAAACACCTGTTTTATTTATCAATCACCTAACAACAGGTATTTCAGTTGTCCACTTAGCATAATCAACACGCCTCACAACAACGAGCTCTTAGAGAGCAAACAAACTGGCCTTACCATAGATAGTTTTGATTAAGACTAGAAAGAGAGAGACAGAAAGTGATAGAAAAAGGAAAGATCACCACCCTTGGATCCAGCAATGACCACGGCACTCACAGCAGTCCTCTAATCGTGAGCGAAAAGTGCCCAATACAGTCAAGTTCCTGCTACATCGTGTTGTTTAGCCCTTGTGGAAAATTACTGGGAACCAGTCTGGGGGATGGTAGGGGCTTCTGAGGGTGGGTTATGTCTCCCTCTCTGGGCTTCTTGCAGACACAGCTCCCAGCATTACCTACCTGCACAGCTCCACCGGTGCAGAGCTGGGGCAGGGGGCTCAGCAAAGTGCTGAATCAGGTGGAAGGAGAGGGTATATAAATTGGGGAAGGAAGGGCTGGCCACTTGGGTGGAGTATAGGACTGCTGTCAGAGAATGTAGGGAGGCAATTAGAAAAGCTAAGGCCTCCTTGGAATTAAAACTTGCGAGGGAGGTCAAGGACAACAGAAAGGGCTTCTTCAAACACATTGCCGACAAAACTTACACCAGAGGCAATGTCTGCCCTCTAGTGAATGAGGTGGGTGCCCTGGA